>NC_085880.1:46528721-46568721 GCF_034702125.1 Engraulis encrasicolus | reverse complement strand
GAACATTAGAAAGATAGAGAGAGAGAAAGAGAAAGAGAGAGAGAGAGAAAGAGAGCAAGAAAGCGAGAGACAGAAAAAGAGAGGCAGATAGAGAGAGAACAAGAGAGAAAGACAGAGAGAAAGAGAGACAGAGACAGTGAGAGACACAGAGAGACATAGAACAAGAGAGACAGAAAAAAACAGAAAAAGAGAGAGAGAGAGAGAGAGAGAGAGAGAGAGAGAGTGGTTATGTTGGCTGTGTAATGGTGGTGGAGGGTTAACATATGGCCTGGCTACCATGAGGCCTGGTCATCCGCACCTGCTCATAGCCTGCAGACACACACACACACACACACACACACACGCACGCACACACGGTACACACGTACACACACACACACACACACACACACACACACACACACACACACACACACACACACACACACACACACACACACTGCACTGCTCATGGTCTGGTTCCACACACACACACACACACACACACACACACACACACACTGCACTGCTCATGGTCTGGTTCCACGGTGGAGCTCTACTCTTCCCTCCAGGCTCCTCCATCTGTTCACACCCTTTCATTCATCCCTCTCTTTCTCACTGTATCTGTATCTCAATCTTACTGATTATCTACAGTAATTATATCATTCCATTTAGTCTCTGTCCTTCTGTCCTTCTCTTTCTCACTGTCATCCTTCCCTCTCTCTCTATGCCACTTCTCTTATTCCATCCATCCCCTCTCTCTTCCCCCCCCCCTCCTTATATACTGTACTGTCTTGTTCTCTCACCTTCCCCTCTCCCTCCCTCCTCTACTTCCCCTTTCCTTGGACTGATCTGAAGCTACTGCAGATCTCTTATTCCCATCTGCCCTGCCACGCGTACACCTTATGTTTTATCTTAATGTTTTAAATGTTTTTTTTTTACTCTAATTCATTTCCTTCTTTCTTCCCTGTTTCCTTTCATTTACATTTGTTAACTTTGTGAAGCACATTGAGTTGCACCTGTGTATGAAATGCGCTATATAAATAAACTTGCCTTGCCTTGCCTTACACACACGTGCACATACACACACACACACCCACACCCACACCCTAAGCCTAGGCTACGTACAGTACATATATGCATTCCTCCACGTGTCAATCCATCTCTCGGCAGCCGAGAGAGAGATCAATATCAGGCGTGTGTGTGTGTGTGTGTGTGTGTGTGTGTGTGTGTGTGTGTGTGTGTGTGTGTGTGTGTGTGTGTGTGTGTGTGTGTGTGTGTGTGTGTGTCAATATCAGGCGTGTAGTGGGGGAAGAAGCCTAAGAGGAGAGGAGAGCAGAGCGCCATGACAACAAGTGCTATTCAAATATTCATGACAAGGCCGACACAAACATGGAGGAGGCCAGTTTAACATGAGAGAGAGAGAAAGAGAGAGAGAGAGAGAGGGGGGGGGGGGGGGGGGGGGAGGGGGGGGGAGGGGAGAGAGAGAGAAGAGAGAGAGAGAGAGAGAGAGACAGAGACAGAGACAGAGACAGAGACAGAGACAGAGAGACAGATAGATAGAGAGAGAGAGAGTTCAATAACACAGTCAACTGTCTTAGTAAAGCCCACTTATGTCTATGAATGAGAGATCTGGGGGGGGAGTAAAGATAAAGATAAAGATGGTGTGCAGAACAAAGGGAGGGACAGGGAGGGAGGAGGTTGGGTGGGTGAGAGAGAGAGAGAGAGAGAGAGAGAGAGAGAGAGAGAGAGAGAGAGAGAGAGAGAAGGGGTGAGAGAGAAAGAGAGAGCTGAGAAGAGCATAGAGCAAGTAGACGAGATTAGAGTAATATTGGCAACCTTTGAATCCCCCCCCACCCCCACTGTTCCAATCCCCAAACGTCAATTAAGTAGCATGAAGCACCCGTGCTCATCTCATATTGCATGCATAATTTAGATCTTAGACATACTCTACTGTACTGTAAGCTGGTGTGTGACTGGGCATGTGTGTGTGTGTGTGTGTGTGTGTGTGTGTGTGTGTGTGTGTGTGTGTGTGTGTGTGTGTGTGTGTGTGTGTGTGTGTGTGTGTGTGTATGCGCGCATGCGCGCGCTTGTGTGTGTTTGAAAGTGTGCGCACGTTTGTGTGCACGTATACGGTAAGCCGGTGTGTGCGTGGGCATATGTGTGTGTGTGTGTGTGTGTGTGTGTGTGTGTGTGTGTGTGTGTGTGTGTGTACGAGTACGTACGCGCTTCCATTCAACATCTTCTGCTAATATTAAATGCTACAAAAGGGAACAAAACCTACACATGAAGGTTCCAACCTTCCCGATTCCTCAAGAGCTCCAAAAGCCATCTGGCTTTGATTGTCAAGCAAAGGCAACTACTCACAGTCGGAGATACAGTATACACAACACAGCGCTTGGGGAACCTCTTAGCCAATCTTGTAGTGCATGCGGCTCTTCAGAAGAGCAAGTGTGTGTGAGTACGGTAGTGTGGATGTGATCGTTTGCCACGGGAAAAAACCCCACAAAAACAGAAATGTGTTCCCTCTTGGGAGGGCCCTGTTGAACAAAGACCGAACAAAATACTTCACTCAGTAGTGTCACACCAGGCTATCGCTGTAAACACTGCGTACGCTAGTCTTATTTATCTGTGTTTTCATGAGAGGGCTTGGTGGGTGTATGAAAGGTGGTAAGCCACAGTCAGGCGTGTTTTCATTTTTAGAAGGGAAGGAGGGGATGTGGGGTGGAGGGGGTGGTGCTGAGATATTTTTTCTCTCTCTGACGGTGAAGTGGAGTCCCTCCCAGAAGACTCTATTAATACAATTCCTCGCTGTTTTCTGATGAGTGAAGATAGCAGGTCGATGTCGAATATAGATTTGAGGGGAAAAAATATCACTTTTTTTTTTTTTTCAGCTGACCAATTTCATCACATGAAGCACAATCGACTCTATAAAAGTCTAGAAAACCATGAAAAATACTTTTTGTCTTTGATATGCATCTTTTTGATCCACCTATTATATCAGGGTCTATGTTGTGTATCATGCTAGACATTCAACACCTCTTGAGTCTATCGCTATTACTGCTTACACCCACACACACACCTACACACATACCACTGATTCTTGAGAAAGTGGCTAAAACATGTCTCAGCAATAAACTGCCAATTCTGTTGAAAATAAACTACATTTTCATGAACAAAATGAATCCAGGTAAAGACCCAGGGGTCTGTTACACAAATGTACAGTCGTTTGAAATATTTAAGTGTAATTTTATTACTTTTCATGGCTATAAACCTGCCCATACCCTGTAAAAACAGCTGTCCCAAGGACAGACATCATCATTTCAATTGACTTAAAATGTAAAAATCACTGATATTATTGAATAATATCACCATGATGTGAAAGTCCATATTGAAGTGGTTCTGCAGATATGCACATAGTGCGTGTAAAGCAATATTTACTACTATTTTCTGATTGCTCAAAGTGTGTCCAGCATATTAGTCACCACCGTCAGATTTTTTTAAAAAGACAATAAAATCAGGTATGCACAAGGTCATTGTCATTACTTAGGACCCCTTTTCAAACCTTTAGCTCTACAGAATACTTCACCATCACTGAAGCTCCTTTAAGTTTACTCATTTCTCCTCAATTTGTTAATTTGCTTGGACACTGGTACTGTCCCAACCTTAAACTGTCAACACCGTCGGGGGTTTTAATAGTATTACATTAATGTTAATTATATATACTTTTTCAGAAGCGGCATGAAGCCCCTAAGAAACAGAACTAAAACGAAGTGGCTAATGTGAGCAAAAAATGCACAATATGTAAAAGAGTGTTTTTTTTGTCTCACACCGTCAGATGTCACCACCGGCAGATTTTGTTCCACTCATCATCTTGTTCCATATTTTACTAAATTGTGCTGGTTAATGAAACATTACCAGACATGTTAGTAATAATTGTGACCCAAACTTATACTCCAGCCTCCACTGCATCTGGAGGGTTTTTTGTCACAAAACCTGACGGTGGTGACATCTGATGTAGTTCACAAAAAAGCATGTGTTTTACATGTTTTTGACAAGTTTTAAGAATATGCTTCCAATAAGTATCTACAATTATGTTGAATTGTAAAAGTAATTCACTTAAATACAGTAAACACATTTTTTTACTTCTAATTCTGTCTGACGCTGGTGACAAAACCAAGAAAGAGCCCATTTTATGAAAAATGTAAAACATGGGGAGCTTGGCCAATACATTCACTTCACAGCCAAGACCTTCTATGATAATACACCTCTATATTTTGAATTTGAACAACTTAAAACCTGTTTATGCCACATTTTCAATAATCTAGGCCTACTTCCTAGAGTATCTAACAAATGAAGAAAAAACACATGCACAAACATACTGTGCACACACAAAAATAAAGTGTTTATGCTAGATGTCATTGACTTGAGAGGGCTATTTATTTTGCTAAATGTAGGTAATAATTAGGTCACTTTCACCACCTTCAGATTACTGTCACCACCGTCAATTCTTAAGTCACCACCGTAAGGAGTTTTGGACATTTTAAAAAAATGTCCTTACAAAATTTTCCTTTGGAGTTGTTGAATTATCAAAGTAATAGCAAATTTAAGCCTACACGAATATTTGTGAAATTACAAAAAAATGTTTGATCTATTTATGCATTAAGTAAGCATTGTCTGACAGCACATATTTTTGAATTAGAACACATGAAGCAGTATTAAAATAGAATGAAAGTGAATTTTCAACATTTAAAGGCATATGTGTGAACCAAAAAACACACACAATCACTTAAAAACTCCAGATACATATGCAACCAAATCAATACACTTTGTATTGCTTTTAATTGTGTCTGACGGTGTTGACAAAAAACAAGGTATGATCGGAGAAAAACCTAATTTCTGAAAAAAAATCAAAATGGGGAGATTGGCCTTGCGTATTTCTGAAAAGCCAAGACCTTTGTCTACGAGGATATACCATATTATTTTGTAATTCACTTCGTTTTTTTCTTTCAAGATTACAACCTGTTTTAGCCACTTTCTCAAGAATCAGTGATATGAAACCAGAGAGAGAGAGAGAGAGAGAGAGAGAGAGAGAGAGCGAGCGAGCAAGACCAGATTAAGGATAGACCGATATGTATATCGGTATCGGTATCGGGACGATATTTGCATTTTTTAAGTGTATCGGTCGATACGCGTGTGGTTTTGGCCGATACGCAATATTTATTATTTTATGTCATTCGACACTTTATTTTTTTATTACTTGATTGTTAGACATTACATTAGAGTGGGTGTTTAAATGTTACAAGTTCTACCTCAATTGGATAATGTGAAAGGAATGTTTATATTTAACTTGAGACCTGGAATATTTGTAATTTTTTAATCTTTTTTTTTTACCCATATCGGGTATCGGAAATCGGGTATCGGAAATCGGGTATCGGCCAAGGGTGATGAAAACAAAATCGGTATCGCATCGGCCATTAAAAAACCTGTATCGGTCGACCCCTAGACCAGATAGTGAGCCACAGGAAGTGTGAGACAGAGGTTTTTAAAATAGTAATGCTTCCTCTGCAGAAGACATGAGGTCACCTGGCGTTGCTGTGACTGTAATAGATTTACCCCATTCCTCTGGGGCATCAGTGTCATGTGGTGCGACAGCAAGCATGAAGAAGACCATCCAGCGACAACGAGGAGCATATCATTAAGGACACGCTCTTCACACACGGCTGCATGCCAGGCACATAGCTAAAATACCTACAGTACCCTCGGACAACATCATGCTATTATATGCTGTCAACCTTGCCGAAAAGCTTTTAAAAATGTATTATATAGAAATATTTATGTTATTCGCAGTCTCTGGTCCAATGGTTGTGACATACAGTGGCACTATACAGTGTTATTGTATGTAGGATATGTTAGATATCTTCACCCAAGGACAGCTGAATGCTAGCCTGGTATGACCCCCCATAACACTTCTCTTCATTCGTATTCATGAGCGGGTCATACAAGGCTCAATGCTGCATGTCAGGCAATATGCCAAAGATCCTCTCAACACATACAGTACATACTATCATGCTATTCTATGCTGTCCACCTTGCTGCAGGTTTTATAATGTATGATATGACTATTTATAGCTTAAACAATATATTAGTTACTTATGACAGGTGGCATTTTACAGTTTTATGATTGGCATGTTTATCACACATGGACAGTGTCACAGTATCACACATGGTCTTAAATGATGCATGCCAGGCACATGCAATAGTATGCCAAAGACCCTTGCAACACATCTTAAAGATATTCTATGCTGTCAAGCTTACTGAAAGTTTGTTATATAAGCCTATAGGCCTATATCATAACCAAATACAGTATATAATATATAGCCTATTTTATCCATAGCCTCAACAGTAGTTATTATGACATATTACATTACCTTACAGTAAATGCCTTTGGTATCCATAAAGCATCTCTATTTTTCTGCTCTGCATTGCTTGAAGTTATTTCACCTGGGGTGACTGAACTATTTGGTTAAATTAATTTTCCCTCCTCTTCTACGGGTGCATTTGGGGATACGGTAGCCTCTGGATTCGCACGCCTTTTTGCCTTTTGCCTTTCAGGCCTGTGGGCCTCTTCAGTTATAAATGCCACTTGAGTTTCGCTGGGCTCCAGACAGCTGCACTCTCTCACATCCCACAGCATCACATTATATCTGCACATCTACTGCACAATGGTTAGAACACTGGCCTTTACATCAGAGGGTCGTATGTTTGAATCCCACCCTTACCAGCACCTTCACCGATGGCTGAAGTGCCTTGGAGCAAGGCACCTAACTCTGCATAGCTCCAGGGACTGTAAACAATACCCATTACCTAAATAACTGTAAGTCACTTCAGATAGTCTCTCTCTCTCAGTATATTTCCATTTCGTATCTCCACCATTGTGCACCGTCTTTTGTACATCTGTCAACCCTTCCTCTGCATAACACATTCATAGCAGCTGTTATACACTTTGCATGAAGCATTCATCACTGTTTCATGCAGGCATGCAAACAGGTCAGGGGTGAAAAAGGTGACAAGAGCGCGGCGCGGCGCGGCGCAGTGCACGCGTGCAAACGCAGGTGCACACGTGTGTGTTGTGCGCAGTGGATGATCTTGTATAACAGTCTCAGACTAGGGGGGAGAGGATTTAGCTTAAAAAGCCTTTAAATGGTGAATTTTGAGCATACTGTAGTTATTAGCGACCAAGGGAGTGAACATGAGAACTGCCAACCCTACTCCATGACTTAGCTGTCATGTCTGATGGGGGGTTGGGTAGATAGCTTGATAAAATAGGTTTTTATCATGATAGAGCAGTGGTTCTCATAGTAAGTTTCCCCAACACCCCATTGACCTCATCAAAACCCTTAGTAGGCCTACTAAAAAATAAAATAGGCCAAAATGCCCCCAAATGACAATAAGCACCCCTCCTCTCATCAGTCTCCTAACACCCCTGTCGTAGTTTTGAGACAACATTTCTTCATTAATATTTACAATTATTTATTGGAAATTAACACAATATCTTCACATGAAGAATATCTTCATTTCAGAGGTTTTGCTCTCAAATGTGCTTCTCTGCCAGCAATACACTTTTAGAGACATTCTGTGGGTCCACCAAAGACAGCTGCTGTCGTAAACTGAGCTACAGAGGTGTCGATTGTCACACAGCCACTTGGGCTGGACTTAGTGAGTTGGTTATCAGGAGTGACCATATTTGTGAATGTATTCTGGTATATTCTTGCTGCACTGATGCTTTGACCATGTATGCACATGATGTAATACACTTGTGGGGTTTAAATACTGTTCTCAAATGTGAGCTCGAGAGAGAGCTGGGGAAAGAGCCTTGGGGATAGGGTGCTTGCTGGCACACTGGGGCCTTTTGCCCTGGTGCTAGCAGGTCGCTATGCTATGCTATGGTATTGGGACACATGGGGCATTTGGCCACCATGGTTAGGAACTTGGGTTATGCTATGGGTAACTGTAATAACGTAGTTACTATGCTCTCTCACTTGCAATGTACAATAAATTGGTAATCTTGATGGCAATGGCATTCGTCTTCTCCTGTGATTTCCTGGCTTCTGGTTTCTTCACTGTTCTCCTGCACAAAGATGGGTAATGTATGCTTATGGCTGTTTGGGCCCAATTAACTAAATAATAACTAAGTATGTAATAGTGATAACAATAATATAAATACTTGGGTATTAATTGGTAAATGGTAAACATACACGAGTCAGATAGCAGAAGATGGTTATCCATTGTGCAACAGGCAATAGCCCAGATTAAGTCTTATTAATTAAATTGGGTTATGGACTATTTTATTGGCCCAGCTAATAATCTTAATTAGCAATGTGGGTTAATAAAAAAGTTACCACATATTTGTCGTTGCCTGCCAGGAGATTTTCAGACATTTAAAGTGGTTTTTGATGTGGTGGGGCAAGAAACTGTGCACATACTGATTGCGTTTTGCTCTCTTTGGCCGGGGAGCTGGGTGCAATACAGTGCTTATTCTGTGCAATAGATTAAAAGCGGTGCCATGTTTGCAGACCAGTGGCCACGGTCTGGGAACATTGTAACGCTGGGTTCTTAATGCAATGATGTGTTACTGGGGTTTTCCAGGACTATTTTGTAGCTATTTCTTGCCTCGCACATTTTAATTCCTAAAATAATGTTCTGTTTCAAAAGAACCTTTTACTGTATATCTCAACCATGGAGGGGGTCTCTGGACCTGTGACATCAGTTTACCATGTGACTAGGGCCATTTGTGGTCATTTCCAAGATGGCGGCTGAAGCAAGTAGGACAGAGAGCACATGTCAGCTGCTGCTAGAAAATGCATTTAAAGATGCAATTTGCCTTCTGACACGACACATAACATGAGGAAGATAAGTATAGTTTGACTAATGGTTTTTATAAGTTACTTCTGTGTATTTGATGTATTTATTGAGGAATTTAGAGTTTGTGGCATGGGCAGTGAAGAAACGCATGCACAAGTCTAATGAAGTTTTATGGTGTTTACTTAAGTTGCAGTGTAGGTTAAAAGAACTGTTATAATACTACTTGTTTACTGTTGTTATAGTGTTGTTATTAAGGTTAAGATCTAAATTTGTGTAGTGGAGTATTCTGTCCCTCTTTTGAAGCTGTATTGGCCGCATGGCAAGGCTGGTGAGCTATTTATAGCTGCGGCCTAGTATTCGACACCTATATGTGAAAAGCTGTATCACAGACACTGTTGGGAGATACTTTAGTGTAAATTCTTATTTACTGAAAATCTGCCAAATTACAATTTCTCTTTACACATACATTCATTTCTAGATGAACTTTAATGGGCTATAGTCACGTGCACATTTAATGGGGTAATTAGGAAATTAATAGATTTATTTCTAGATAAATCAATTTAAGGAGTCTTTGTGCAAAAGAACAAGGAACAGAAGGAATGCCACGGAGAAGGGTGCCATTGGGTCATTGCAAGTTGTAAGTATAAATTTTATCTCTATTTGACTAAATTTTAGTTGGGTAGTGTGTGTTAAGAATATTCTAGTCTATTTCAGTCTACTGGGGAGGTTTACGACCTTTTACGACAGCTGCTGCCTGCCTATAGCCTCTTCTGCAGGGAGTCTGTGAGCAATTTTACACTTAAAGGCAGCATAGACTACTATATAAGTGAATGGGTTTCTGAATGTGTGAGTGAATGAAATGTTTAGTGTTATTATACAATACATGATTAATCATAGAATCAGTTTATGGAAATTAATTTGCAAATATTAAAGTTGGTTACAACAGTAACAAGCAGCTGCAAACACTATAGTCATGACAGAATGCATATGTACATACATAGGATACACACATACACAAAATGGAAAGCTCAGAAGTTTAAAGGAGACTATGTGCACTTCGCCAATGGTGTAAAATGTAATGTTGAATTTTGTTCCTCCGTATGAGTTTTAACTTATGAGGTAAAATTAATTATGGAGAAGTTCAACTAACCTTTCCACTATGGTTAAGTGTACCAGGTCATAGTTAAGAAATGAAGGCTGAGCTACATGTATCATACACAAGTACAAACATACATATATACATATGGGTTAAGTGTAATCTTGAATGGTTGAATCTGCACATTGATTGGGTAATTGTCTGTGTAAATTGTTTAACGTTACTGAAAGGTTTAGCCTAAGGCCTTTTATAAGTATTTGCACAGATTAATGTCCTGAAGTGTGTGGGGTTTAATCATTCTGGATCTGAAATAGACATTGCAGTGGTAGTGTTGGAGTTTTAAAAGTTTCACCGAGGACTCATTGTGGTACCACTAGCCATTTTATAAGAAAGAAGTAAAGAGATATGGAAGTAAAGAGATATGAATATAAAGAGATATGGATATGAAGTATGAGATATTAAGATTGGCAAAGGGGGGTTAGAAAGATAGAACCTGGGGCACCGCAGGTTCTGATAAAATAAAGGATAGGTAAATTTAAAGAATAGAAGAAGATAAAGAATACAGACAGAGTAGAATTTCAGAAGATTTCTTTATATACAGAGATATACAGAGAAGCTCTGAGACAACGCTCTGAGACAAATATAGACCTACAAGCTACGTGTATATGCAGGCCACATGTATGGGTGGACGGTTCTATATGAAAAGAGAAAAGAAGAAAAAGGAAAGTCAGTTATAAAAAAATAAATAAAAAAAATAAAAAATAAAAACAAAAAAGAAAAAAAAGGTTCTAAAATAAATACCATTGCGGCTGTATGAAAGCGGGGTGCTTCTCGGAGGATTTTATTTGATACAGAGGAAAATCAGAGTGTCTTATAATTCGGCATGATTTTAAGTACAAGTAATTAAATTAGTTATTTGTGTGGGCAACTTAGGGAAATAATGCCAAGAGTTGTTTGAACTTCATTTTCCTCTGTGTCATTTGAAAGGCCTCGTGGATGTGAATGGGGATAGAAAAGTGAGAAGATAAAAGGAAATAGAACATGGTTGCAATCTCCATGAAGCGAAAAGAATAACTGACTAAGACGACAAGTGAATGAAAGTTGGGTTGAGAGCGATTCGCAAAACCTCGGTGAAATATAGGAACTCCGGCCTGTCATGTGCGGCTATTTCAGTGTTTGTGATCTTTCTCTCATCTTGTGCAATGAAGTCATGAATCTTGTACAGGGTGCTGGGCCATGATGACTGGGGGTGAGAAGTGAGTGTCTTGTCTTGTCACCTGGTGTTGGTAGGTTTGAGTGAGTGAGTGGGCCCTTAGAGAAAGACTAGTGAGTGCTTGTTGAAAGAAGGCAATGGAAGAGACAAGGTGGTGTGGAGTCTTCCATTGTGGTGAGTGTAAATGTCTGTTGTTTGTTAAGTAACTTAAAATTAGAAAATCTTAAGAAAAACTAGAAACATGGAGAAATACAGTAACACATCGAGTCTTTTTAACTTTTAGTTTATTTCCTTTGGAGGGATTTTTGTTTGTTTTTATTTCTTTAAAAGTTTAATTTCAGTTGGGGACATCACCTTTGATGTTTGGGGTTTTATTTTTGAGTCACTGCTATTGATAGCTGTAATTATTCTCTTAACATTACTAAGTGGAGTCTATTTAGCAGTTGTAATAACACATGTTATAACCAGAGATGTGTGTGTGTCTCTCCCTTTCAGTAGCTAAAGAAGGCGCTTTACGACCTGTCGTAAAAGGACACTGCTTGCAGGGGCATGGAGTGACTGGTCAGACAGAGAGAGTGAGATAAGGTTGCGTGAGTAGAAACCACTTTGAGACTGTAGGAGTTTAAAGTAATGCTTCTTAGAGCAGTGACTCATTTTCATTCTCATCTTCATTTTTAGTTTCATTTCCATTCTTATTTTATTTTAATTTCATTCTTCAGTTGTTTATTTATTTTGGGGGTTTGAGTTATTTTGCCCACAAGGGTAATTGGTTTATTTTACTACTTAGAACTGACATGTGAAGTTTGATACACTTGAACACAAGTATACTTAAGTCACAGTTAGATGTCAAGCATAAAGACTGAAGTTAGTTGACATTTAGGACATGTAGTCATATCTGACATTGCTGAGTACATACAGTACAACACACTTTAGGATTTTATTTACAGATATTTTCATTTCATTTTTGGTTTCACTTAAAAGTTTATTTTTATTTCTTTTGGGGTTTTATTTTATTTTGGGGAATTTATTTTATTTATTTTGGGTAACGTTAACGTTGGAGACTTGGAGTTTAATACTGTAAGCGTGCGAAGCATTCGTGAGATTGCATTAGGCACTAAGTACCTCTCAGATATGAGAAGTTGACCTGTTCCACAGAAAATAATTCTATTCTCTGTGGAAGGGGGGTAGAGTGTAGAATTTTAAATTATTTTGCCAAAAGAAGTGTTATAGGTCATGAAATTATTTTGCCAAAAGAAGTGTTATAGGTCATGAACAAGTTCACTAGAATGCACCATACATGCATACAACATCATATAGGTTGAGGAGAAGTGTATACACTGATTGTTGAAAGTGGTGAAATAATTTGGGTGTGTGCTAACATTGGTTTGTAGTTTCAGGTGGAAATTGAGGAGTGGTCGAAGAGGAGAAAATCATCATGGAAGGTTGCCAGTGGATGATCTCTCTGCCTCTCTGGGAATCTCTCTCAAGGACTGAGCTGTCTCTCAAGTGAGGGAAAAGTTCAACATGGACAGTTGGACTGAGGTCATCAAAAGGGTTGTCTCTGCTGAGATGATCTGTTGCTGTTTCTGGAGGATCAACGACTGTCGTTTTGAAAGTTTTGTGGATTAATTGACGGTGTTTCTTTCTGATTGAAAGTGGACTGAGTTTGTTTCAAGTGACAAAGGGGCGTCAGGAGACGTTCCAGGAGTTTCGATGGACAGAGTTCAAGGAGCTGAGGTCAGTTGGACCTGATGGCAGGTGTGGGCAAGAATGCCAGGACTGAATCCTGCCAGCTAGAGAAAGGCTGGAGGAGTGCAAAAGAGTCGCTGAGGAAATTGCCACAGTGCCATGCAGGCAAGGAGCTGATGACAGCATCCACGGATGGGTGCAAAACAAATGTACCAGAGATCGTCGAAAGATTGCTGAAAGACTGAGTTGAACGGTACTGGAATTGTAGGGGGTGTCTCGTGATACCTTCTCCGCAGGGGGCTCGGCCGAGTGTTTCCAAGGCTCGGACAGTGCTCACCTGGAGGTATGCTATGGACATATGCTAAGAATGGATCTACAGGAGCAACGACAGCTGCCCATGAGGGTAGCGAGGACTGAGTGAGTTTGCTGTTTCAACAGGTTTCACCAGAGAGATGAAGGGAGAGAGAGAGAGAGAGACTGGTCTGGCAACAACAAGATGGCGTCATGGACATTATGGACATTAGTTAGTTGACCACTTCCTTGAGACAGGTTAGGGGTATACTGCACACCAGATTGTTTCATTGATTTCACATTTTTCATTATTTCATTCATTTCACATTTTTTTGTTTTATTTCATTGATTTCATATTTACTGATTATTTCCTTGATTTAATTTGCTGATTACTTTATTATTTTCAGAAATTTTCTGATTTCAGGTTTTGAAGTTTATTGCATACAGTTGCATTCAACATTTAGTGAGGTACATACTGATTCTGATTTTACAGGAATAAATTCATTAAAGGCTGTCGGGCCACACACTCAAAATGAGAAAATATTCACATGGGTTTGCAAAACAGTGGGTGGTTCAATAAAGGGGGCAATTCTTTATTAATTTTCTTTTGGGAAAAGTTTGGGTTAACGAGAGTGTCAACTTTGAAGGAAGTTTCATATTTTATTGACTGACTGTTGTACATTTTAGTGCTCAAAAGGTTTCATGCAGAATATTAATGAAAAAATGATTTTAAGGTTTAAAATTCGGTTTGAATTTAAAAAGGGGCGTTATGTCGTAGTTTTGAGACAACATTTCTTCATTAATATTTACAATTATTTATTGGAAATTAACACAATATCTTCACATGAAGAATATCTTCATTTCAGAGGTTTTGCTCTCAAATGTGCTTCTCTGCCAGCAATACACTTTTAGAGACATTCTGTGGGTCCACCAAAGACAGCTGCTGTCGTAAACTGAGCTACAGAGGTGTCGATTGTCACACAGCCACTTGGGCTGGACTTAGTGAGTTGGTTATCAGGAGTGACCATTTCCTTATTTGAGAATGTATTCTGGTATATTCTTGCTGCACTGATGCTTTGACCATGTGCACATGATGTAATACACTTGTGGGGTTTAAATACTGTTCTCAAATGTGAGCTCGAGAGAGAGCTGGGGAAAGAGCCTTGGGGATAGGGTGCTTGCTGGCACACTGGGGCCTTTTGCCCTGGTGCTAGCAGGTCGCTATGCTATGCTATGGTATTGGGACACATGGGGCATTTGGCCACCATGGTTAGGAACTTGGGTTATGCTATGGGTAACTGTAATAACGTAGTTACTATGCTCTCTCACTTGCAATGTACAATAAATTGGTAATCTTGATGGCAATGGCATTCGTCTTCTCCTGTGATTTCCTGGCTTCTGGTTTCTTCACTGTTCTCCTGCACAAAGATGGGTAATGTATGCTTATGGCTGTTTGGGCCCAATTAACTAAATAATAACTAAGTATGTAATAGTGATAACAATAATATAAATACTTGGGTATTAATTGGTAAATGGTAAACATACACGAGTCAGATAGCAGAAGATGGTTATCCATTGTGCAACAGGCAATAGCCCAGATTAAGTCTTATTAATTAAATTGGGTTATGGACTATTTTATTGGCCCAGCTAATAATCTTAATTAGCAATGTGGGTTAATAAAAAAGTTACCACAGCCCCTCAACACTTGCCTGGTTGTCATCTCATGCCTATTTAATCATCATATTTCAGACAACTTGCAATAGGCTACAAAAAAAATCTTTGTCAAAGTTTGAATTAGCTACTGCAGTTTTACTCAAACTACTCAAATTTTAGCCTATTCACCTAGTATCTCTTTTAATGTCTTCCTGTAGAAAAATGAGTAGGAATAGGAACGCTCCAACTTTGACCTGGAAAAAAAGTATGTTTCACTAAATATCGTTCATTTTTTAAGGTCATTTAGATATAGGCCTACAAAGGAATCGGATTAAACAAAAACTTGGAATGATTTGGCCAACTATTGCAATTTGTCCTGTGTCAAACGCTAGACTGGCCCAGCCTTCTCTCTCCCTTCCCTGATGTTGCATGCCTCGCGTAGTCTACAGGCGCTTTTTTCACCTGTTTTTTATCCATATTTTTTACCCGGTAGCTACTTTAGACTTTTTCCCCCTAGCGCACTCTCCCGCTGAACTCTCCAAGTTGGATTCACTCGCGCAGAAATCAGATGTCCTTTGCATCGACTTTAACCGGAGAACAAGTAGGCCTACAGCGAACGGAAACTAAACTATTCTACTGTTAGCGTAAATGGACATTTCAAATCATTAACCGAAACAACAGAATAACAGGAACACGTGCGTGTAACCAAGCTTTCGGAGCTCTTATGAGAATCATTGAGAGTTACTGTCAATGATGAGAATACATTATTTTTCACGAGGGCAGGGAAGCTCCGGAGTCAAATTATCAGGCAAAACAACTAAACCAACTGTGAGGTGTGGGGTACCTGTTCACTAACCACGCAGACTTCCACGTTTAGAGCTAAATCCAAAGACGGCACATTTCAGGATTTGGGTAGGGGAAAATGGTCGGACACAACTCTCTATATTATAGAACTAAAAGACATTTGATATAACTACGCAGCCCAGCCGACCAGCCCACGCAGCCCAACCGCTCTTTCCTTTCGAAGTATGAAGACAGGGCGGGACTTAGATTGAGCTCGTTCTTGTTATTGGCTGTGCCGACAAACAGAAATACTGTGATTGGTCAAAAGTCATTGTCGGTGGTGGCATCTCTCCAGCAATTTGCCATTGAGCTGTATGACATTTTCTGCGGTATACATTTCAACTCTCGAGACCCCCCCCGCCCCCCAAATATTTTCTCCTCGGATCTGCGCGATTCACAGAAATGACCCATTTTTATTTCAAAACGGCGAATTTCGCCGAAAAGCGGCAAGTTTGCATGCCTGTTCATGGGGCATTCATGAATATGGAAGACGTAAGAACAGTAACTTGTCAAAATAAAAGAAACAATAATTTACTCCAGTGCCAGGGACTGAACATAGTAAAGCAAATATTATCTTTCATTCAAAAATGCATATCGTTGCTGTCCAGCAGAAACTTTGCTTCTCCACTGTTATTTTTACTTTTTTATATTCGTTCTTTATTCATTATAAAATATAAGACAGTACTACTGGTCAGTCTCCATGGGTATATGTGTATGATAAATAATTTAGTAGCCAACTTTAATGTTGCAATGATTATTTATTTAGAAAATAGTGATTTATGGGGGCGCTGTGGCGCAGTGCGCTAAGCCCTCCACATTTAGGCTTGCATGCCCACCGACGGGGACCCCGGTTCGAGTCATTTCCCGATCCGCCCCTGTCTCTCTGTCCTATTAGCTTCCTGTCACCATCTTCGACTGTCCTGTCAAATAAAGGCATAAAAGCCCCTAAAAATCTATATATATATATTTTTTTTTAATAGTGATTTATAAATGAATACATAAAAAACAATGAGAAGTGGAGATAGGAGGTTTCTGCCTGACAGCGACGATATTTGCTTGTGAGTTCTACATCTCCCTGAGCCACTGCCTGTGTCCCTGTCTGCCCGTGGCGTGCATGTTCCTCAGACCTTACAATACCCGTCCTCCGAGATTTTATTTTGACGACTTGAGAAAAAGCAAAAACTTGCATAAAACCTAGACAATCACAAATATATGTCTATGATGGCCACCTTTAAGCAACACAAATAACACGTTTTGCATTTGGAATACGATGTGGGATCGCAAAAATATTAGTTGATCAAAAAAGGGGGTCCCAGCTGAAAAACTTTGGGAACCACTGCCCTACCGCATCCCCATGTCTCTCCCTTCCTCCATCTCTCTGCCTCTCTCTCTCTCGAGCTCTCTTCCTCCCTCTCCCTTCCTCCATCTCTCTGCCTCTCTCTCTCCATCTCTCTGCCTCCCTCCTCTGTCTCCCTCTCTCCATCTCTCTGTCTCCCTCACTCCATCTCTCTGCCCCTCTCGCTCCATTCTTCACCCTCTGCTCCCTCTCCACCTTCCACCCCTCTCTCCATGTCTCTGCCTCCCTCCTCTGCGTCCCTCGCTCCCTCCATCTCTCTGCCTCCTTCCTCTTCCTCCCTCACTGCATCTCTCTGCCTCTCTCTCCATCTCTCTGCCTCCCTCTCTCCATCTCTCTTTTCCTCCCTCTCTCCATTCTTCACCCTCTGCTGCCTCCCTCTCCACCTTTGCCCCTCTCTATCAGAGTGCTGAGCCCACTTACTCAGGCTCCTCTCCTCACCTTGGTTCGCTTCACTGTACTCTACCAAAAAAGAGACTCTCAAAAACCAGCAACAACATCCCCTCTTCACTTCCCATCTCGAGTCTGCGCAACACATGAAACTATAAATAGTGCCAATGGCAAGGCCTGTGGAGTGTGGATACCACATGTGTGTCATGGGCCAAGGCAGCATGTACGTAGACCTGAGTTTTGAAACCTGCAAGGCCTGGGCACTGCACAGAGGTAAATATTGAATGTGTTCAATGTGAAAACGGGCAGGGAGATCAATAACATTAAAATGTTGGCTATAAGCATTGGCATTGGCGATAGCATTGGCTATTACAGTAACTCTTCTGTTTTTTTTTTCCCACTCATGTTATAGGCCTAATAATCCATTGCAGAATAGCAAAACGGGAACAAAATAGCAGGTAGTAAGGGATACTTTTTTATGACAGAATAGATTCTCAGTTTTATGGGGATTTGTAAAGATTTTTGAAGTTTCACTCATATGCACTTACATCATGAAGGTTTCACCTTCATTTTTCTAAAAAGTGAAGAACAATCCACCGACAGAGCATTTCTAAGCACTGTGCTATGTATCTAAGGAGACTGAACCACAGCCTCTGGCCTGTCATTATACTTGGAGTTGTGTTCACAATGTATTGATTTCCCCCCAATTTTACACTGACTTCTAAATGCAATAAAAGTGAGTGCATTCATGAAGATACAGTCATAAAACGTATGGATCAGTATGTTGTGAGTACAGTTGGTTCAATCTGAAAACCTGAGTAGAAAGTAATTTAAAGGAGTTGTAGCCATAAGTATAACTTAACAAAAGAAATCCAGAGGGAATACATACGGAAAGGTAGTTTTACAAATAAAAAATGGATCTAAAAGTTACAGTAAGTGTCAAATATGATTAATCTGTAAAAAGGCTTGATAATCATGATTTCCAAAGTGCTGATGAAGAGTGTGCTTTATAATCACAGCGGTATAGTAACATTTATCAAAGACTAAGTTACAACAAAGCCTCAGTAGCCTGTATCTAACACATATTTAATTGTCTATAATTAATTACAAAAAAACAAATAATAATTGCATGTTTCTGAAAATTGGTTCCCGAAAGTACAGTCCCCGGTGGTCCTTTTGAAGTCGTTGACATTTGAATGGCTGAAGAAGAATCAATTTCCCTTCAAGCAAGCCATGAGACCTGTACATTGGGGGGCGGTAGCACACGCTCTGCATAACACACTGCAGGTATACGCAACCAGGGGCGTAGCAGCAAATTTTGGGCCCTATGTACAATCAGGACAAATTGGAACCCCCCCCCCCCCCCCCCCCCCCCCCCCAGCTAGCATGGGAACTCCCATACTGCCTTTAGTTCTACACAATCATTTCGATCTGAAAGACAGTCTGGCGAGGATGACTCATAACGTCCAAGATCATGGGCACTGTGTCATAATGGCCAAGCATTCCGACCTTTACAGTTTCTCTGCCCAATCAAAGAGCAGGGCAATGTGTCATAATAGCCAAGTATTCCGCCCCGTACGGAATTTACAATAGGCAACTCCCCAGACCTAATCTCACTTGTGATTAGGTCTGGTGTTAACCTGGCAACCCCCCAGCCATGTATCTACATAAATCGGACTGTGTGTGGGCCCTGGTGACTCAGTCACACTTACCCCCCTGAACAACACCCATGTACATGAACACATGCAGCGTTACTGAGGATCAGGAAACCTATTAAGAATGCTAATCTGAAAACAGCATATGTCAACAAGCTCCTGTGATTTTAGTATCACACTTCATCTCTGTAGCACTCGATTTGAGCATTGTAATGTGTTTTTCTCTAATCCACCCAATCTTTTTGACCCCCATCACGCTTCACCCCAACGTGCCACATCTATGGCGTGGTAACTTAAATGACTTGGTGATAACATCAGGGCTGATTTCCCATGTGGCTGCAGGGCATTAGCTGTGTTTCTGTCACTGGCTGAGCATTTCAGGAAAAAAAGAACAAATAAACAAATAAACAGTGTTCTGCGAAAAACACAAAAACAACATTTGGCCGTTTAAAAGGGGAACGATTGAACAAGGACAGTTTTTAGGAGCTGGTTTTAAAAGCATTATGTCAAAACTGTACAGCAGTGACATCCACAACAACAACAACACAAAAAAACTAACAAGGTCATGCTGTACAAGGATAGCAAGAACATTCGCTAGTGCCAAAGAGTGATGAATAGTTCACAAGAGGATAGTGTGATAGAGTGGCACTGGGGTCGAGCTCCAAAAATATAGGCCTACTAATTTCATTAAACAAACAGCAACACTTCAGGCCTGGAGAATATTCCACTGGTGGGTCAAAACATTGTTGTTTGTTAAATGAATGGAAGTGTATATTCTTGGACCTCAACCCCAGTGTGAAGACCACTCTATCACATGTCTACCATTGTTGTCCGGCACCTGGATTATTGTTTTGTGGATAATAAATAATAAATAATAGATAATAAATAGTGCTAACCTCCAAATGCCTAAGTTCACAAGAGGAGGCATGAGAGGTGGTATGTGTCTTTGCATGGTCCATGTGAAGCATGGATATGTGTAAGACTTTGTACACATGCGCATCATGGCGCTAAAGACTTTGTGTTTGTGACACAGAAGGCTGCCACTTTGACACATACTATGTTTCAGTAACAGTCAAGTTTACAGAAAGGTTTACGAGATTCAGTCAGAAGGCAAATGACTGTAAAAGAGATATTTTCCAGTCTAAACTCATTTTCTACATCGGAGAGATAGAGAGAAAGACAGCTGAAGAAAAGAAAGTGTTGAATATTATGTGAGAGAGGCCTGTGATACTGCAGGCTGGAAGACACAACAATACCCACAATAGGCCGTCACCCCCGTGTGGGCTCTGTGCAAACTGAGGAAGGCCAGGGCTGCAGTGTGCCCCGAGTGTGCTTTTGGAAAAAACACCATTATAATGGGTGCTAAAATGCTTGGCCTCTGATACGTAGAATACAGCCAAGAATACAACATATCACCAGGGTTACCAGATGAGATTTGTGATTTCCAGCACAAAAAATGTCCAAAACCCACCTGGAAGCCCTAAATCCCACCCAATTGTAACTATTTTATTGAAATCTCTGGCCACAAATGTGCAGAAAAACATGCCCAAATGCCATTTTTACCCATCTTTACCCGCAGACAGCCATCCTAAGCAGCTCAATTGGGCGGTAAACAGCCCAATCTGGCAACACTGAATATCACACATTCCAGCTCGGAATACCCTATATTCGGCAGCACATTCTATGAAGCATCATTATGGGATTCCATAAACACAATCATAGAAGGTTACCATGCATCCATCAAGCTTAGCCTGCTTTATACAGTATGTGCGCTTGCAAAGCAGACGCTATCTATACACCCAGGTACTCATGACTGCACTCTGACTGTGACCATAGAAAGTGATACACACTACAGTATGTGACGGTTATATTCACCTCTGTTCACCAGTACGGTTTCAAAATCCTCAAAATGCAGTACACACATGAAATAACATATATAAAAATGTAAGCAGCTCAGAACATTGTTAACATGATGGATCACCTCAAATTATAAAAAAAGAACACTGAATGCATTTCCAAGACCAAAACAAAAAACCTTTCAAAAACAGCTGCTTGAGAGCTGCTTGCTGGCTGTTTGGCTATTTGGGTTGTCGTGGGGATGTGGCCACAACCATCCTCCTCCTCTTTCCCCTACCCCACATCTGAGAACAGGACAGCTGTACTAAGAAATATAATAGCATTGTAACTGTGTCAGCTACTGAACAGCAACTGTTCAGTCTAAACTGTGGCAACTCATAAAGACATGGACAGCACCGCTTTGAGCCAATGCTGCTCTCTTTGCAATGCCAGTAGTGTGGGTGTGAGTTCTGCCCACCACTCTCTCAATGTAGAGACCAAAGCTAACACAAGTGGATGGAAACCTCTCCAAGAAAAACTCTTCCTGTATTTTTCACACTGAACTGAATTGTTCCATGGATAGCAATCATGGGTCATGCCAACTCCCCCTCTCTGGCTTTCTGCACTACAGAGCAAATATACCCCAGTGGCCTGCTACCATTTGAACGAGACATGAGGGGTGGAGACTTGAGGGCCTGGTCGATGGCTGATGGGCTTACAAGGTGGATAAGTGCCAACTTAACCAGCATGGGGATTTGAGGATGGCCCCACTCACTTTAAAGCCTAAAGCCTACTACACTACACTACACTACACTACACTACACTACACTACACTACACTACACCATCACACCTAAAGCCTACTATACTGCACCGGACTACACCACACTACACCAACACAACAGCTTCAACATGTAAGCAGTGTACTCTTAAAATGTGGTCATTTTCATGTGCCAGTCCCTCACAAACGCAGAAAGGCACGCACAGACACACACAAGCATACACGCGCAAACACACACACACACACACACACACACACACACACACACACACACACACACACACACACACACACACACACACACACACACACACACACACACACACACACACACACACACATATCTGACATATAAACCTGTCAAAGCAGATAGCACCTGACATAGAAAATAATATTTCTAATTGGATTGGATGTGCAAATGTGATGATAAACAATGAGTTTTATTGCAAATTACTTTTATTAGAAATGGTACAATAGCTTGGGGAATTATCTAATATGATCTTATTGCACATAATTGACAGATAATTTTGCTTTTGTGAAGTTTCTTTTCTTGATTTGGATTCATTTGGTTTTGTTTGAAGGAAAGAAGACCAACATTTTCTTTGAAGATTAAATTGACTAAAATCAAGTTAATAAACTTGGCCAATTTCAAGATGAATTTCCCATAATTACTCTCAATAATGGACCAATTCTACTATCCCTTCATTTGCTAAGATGTCTTTTTTAAGTGTTAGAGACGCAACACAGAAATAGAATCACAAGAAAAAGCCAGTCAGAAACTGATGCTGGAGGAGAAAATTTCATAAAGAAACATATTCTCCAAACTCACTGATAATTTGCAAGTAGAAAAACACTACACTGTATGCCACGTCTGGTTTGAATTTTATAATACGTTTTAGTTGCCATCCCATTGACAAAAGGTTGATGTGCATGACTATGAGACATAAAAGAGAAAAAGAGAGGGGGGAGAGAGAGAGAGAGAGAGAGAGAGAGAGAGAGAGAGAGAGAGAGAGAGAGAGAGAGAGAGAGAGAGAGAGAGAGAGAGAGAGAGAGAAACAAAGTCCGTGTTTGGCCTGCACACTCTAATCACCAACCGCTTCCTCATCAAACCTCACAACAAACCAGCTGCACAATGCAAAGGCTGGACATTAAGGGTCGACCGATATATCGGCCGGCCGATATATCGGGCCGATATTTGCGTTTATTAAGTGTATCGGTATCGGCCGATACGCAGGCGGTTTTTGCCGATACGCCCACCCCGAGATTTTGACTACAGACGGGCTATGTGTTGCTGGCAGACCCGCAGCACGCTGCTGCGTCACCCCTCCCCCTCTCATTGAGTAAAGTAAACAGCCTTGCAGGCTGCCACAAAGTTTTAGACTTTCAGACACATAATATTTTAATGTGAACACTGAATGACAAGGCATGTGCATGCAATAGGCCTAAAGGGAGAATGTTTCAGCTCCATCCATTTTCTGTACTAATTTTAATTCCCTGGTTCATTATCCAGTCAATAATCACCACCATTTGCCATCTTTTACCTACAGTTGTAACTGTCTACCGTGTCTAATTTCCACCGCCTTTCAAAACGTGCATTTCATACCGTCATTCATTTATCAACTTCAATCTATTAGCGACATCTAATAGGTAGCAAACACCACTTGCAAACTGGCTAAATTAAAATATTGTAAACCATTTCTGTAGCATTTAACCAACCAGCTCTTCCAACGAGGGTAAACTACTGTTTTTATTTCCCTGGTTCATTGTTCGGTCATTTATCACCCCCATTTGCCATAACTCTTACCTAGCGTTGTAACGAGTGCCTTCCAGCATGTTTCAGTGTACATTTCCACCGCGATTCAAAACGCGCATTTCGTAGCGTCATTCATTTATCAACTTCCATCTGTTTAGCGATCTCCAATGAGTAACAAACATCACTTGCAAACTGGCTATTTCAATTCATAGAAGTTTATTTGTTTAGAAATACTGTGTAAAACATTTCTGTAACATTTAACTGCCCAGGTCACCGGCATGCTACCACTTCCTCGTTCAGCAACAAGTGAATGTTCCAATCTGTGTAAAATAGAGGGGTGTCCGCCGTTTGACGGACCAAACCATTTTGAACAGGGGTGTTTTTGCTGGTGGGATTCTTTGCAATGTATATGATAATAAGAACATGGTTTTACTTGTCTATGTGTTTTGTTTGCATTTCTTTGGTTTGTTATTTTGGGCTTTTGTTTGTTATTTAGTTGATTTAATTTTTTTTGGCCCTAGTAAATCAAGTACACCTATACAGGTGAAAAAATAGGCATAAATATTTAAACCCATAATAATCTTGGTCATCCCCAACATAGCTCTATGCTATTGTACCACTGTCAAGCCACAGTCCTTTGAATTTTTAATGCATTATGTATACCTTTTTAGGTGGCTATAATGAAAAACTTGACAAACTAGTTGCTCAGTGTGCTTTGTAGGCCTACATGACAGTTATTTTCCTGTTATTTGTGTTATGGTGTGATGAAAAGGTGATGGGATAGGATTTTTTTTAAAAAAATGATACAGTACTGATTTTTGTCATTTTTAACACTTTTTAACAATATCGGCATCGGCGTATCGGGTATCGGAAATCGGGTATCGGCCAAGGGTGATGGAGAAAATATCGGTATCGCATCGGCCATTAAAAAACCTGTATCGGTCGACCCCTACTGGAAATGCAATTACATTGTCTAGGTCTGGGAAAGCATCCGGAAGACTTGCAGAGTCCACAAAAACTAAGCCGAGCTAGACTTAAGAAAGAAAAAGAAACAAAGCATGAAGTTGCTCAATTTATTGTTGTGGAGAGTGAGAGTTCTTACGAGGTGAGGAAGTGCTGCGTAGGACATGATGTCCAGAAGTTTGAGATGAAAGTATAAATGCAAACTGGTGGATGCAGCAAGTTCGGCTTCGGATTTTGCCCAGCTAAATGCTAAATTATTACCATATCATTATGATGATGAGTTTGGATTCTCATTACCTTAATAATTGCCTACATATTCCCATTACCTATTTACCACAGAATTATCTGCCAGCTGGTACCACTTAAGAAAAAAAACGCATTTAAAAAGGCAGTTACCGTATGTATTAAAAAAAAATACATTTTCCAGCCATTAATGTACATTTATATGATTTGCATGACAAAACGCAATTCCATTACGGCTGCATTGTTATGAATAGCATAAGCTCAATGCAAGCATGGAATTATCATTGAAACATATTGTGAAACAGATTGGAATATACATGGGTGGAACTTCTGATTTCAGAAGGCTTGGCATCCTGCCGCAGGTGTCCTGATAACAGACTCAGTGCACTGATACCATCTACACCTACGACAGACAGAGTCTCAAGATACACCTTTGATAAGGGCACTCCCAGTCTTCAAATCTCTTGAAAAGGGAAAGTAGTGAAGAGGAGGAAACAACTGGCGAATGGCACAGTAGTACGACATGCACACTAAAATACAGTAGTGATGCACATTGGGATTTTCTGAGACAGGATGCATGGCTCATTTGGTACAAGTTGAATCATTCAAAAAACATCCCCAGAAAAAATGTCTGGCAAAATGTGCTGAAATACAGGAAGACAGACAGACAGACAGACACTAAAATGATGTCTTACCTGTATTGGAGTCAGGGGGTTGATGTGAACATGAAAGAGAAAAGAGAAAGAAATACATTTTAATTGGGTGTAATTAAGAAACCAATTTTCATACTCCACAGCAGTGACTAAATTATCAATCAGTTCCCTGGATAAAACAGCCTTTTTATTAGTAAACAGATACATGCCATTATTTGAAATATCAGACCAGTCATTATAAATTCAGACCCTTGAACTCGGAAAAAAATAGTTGGTCTTGGACCAAATTTAGATAAAAAAGAAAACGCTTGGACTGGAGAGATTCACAAGATTCACGATTCGCATAAAACAAACATTTTTCCAAAGGTGAGTGCATTACTTTTTATTCAACATGGTTTTCTCTATGTACAACAATACCACAGAGAAAGTTACTCATCGCTTGTTTTTCTCAATAATACCTAAATAGAGATAAGCTAGTCTCAGAGTAAGTTATTTGTCGTTGTTTTGAACTTGATTTTCTCAATAACACCCAAATAGAGTTATGTTAGTCTTCACTCTTAACATGTCAAGGACATTTCTTTCTGTTCCTACTGACAAACCAAAACACTGGACCACCTGGGCCTACTCAGACTTAGACACACACGAGACAGGTGCTCTAGACTTAGAAACACACAGTAGACAGGTGCTCCCTCAGTCCCTCCCATCTGTTATGTGTACTGCACATTTCTTTCAACAACCGTCGGCTCAGTGCTCTGTTGTTAGCTCCTGATATTGATTCATCCAGGGTAATTGACAACACCTACACATACCACACAGAGCGGATGGACATGAGCTGGGGTTGAAGCAGCTATTCAATCTTGCACGACATTGCAGAGTTAAGTTACATCTGATAGAGAAACCCCAACTCTGAGTTTAATTTGCTCAGCCTCCCCCCAGAACTCAGCAACAGAGACACACAGTCGGGGCTGAGCTTTCTTTTCCTCTGCCATCACAAACATACAAAATGTTAGTCAGGCCACACCCTCCTAGTGACGCAACACCTTCAGCGTAGCAGTGAGGTGAGCAGAGACATTCTAATGGGACTAAGAACATCTTTGGTTTAAGCTTCGGCATAGCTGTTTCTGACCTTGACCAGTAGCAAGCCGAGGGAGGCGGGTCAATCATGCCGTTTGGGAAACGTTAATTGTTAGGGCTCAGAACAACCCAGGTGAAAAAGTGGTTCAATTTAGTACAATAAAAGCATGACTGAAGCGTACTTAGCATGTTAAAAGTGCACTCGTGCTTTTTGTGCTAAGAAAAAGTATGTTTACAATATGCTTATTTAAAGTGTACTTAAAATTAGATGTAATTAAGTTGCTCTCAAAGAAAGTACACTTAGCGAACCATACTTCAAGTGGACTTCGAAGATGTTTGGCTAAAGTGTATTTAGAGGAATATACTAATAGTGTTCTAATAGTGAACTTACTAAAAGTGTATTTTTTAATAACATATTGCAATTGTACTTTTTTAAAGTGCAATATGATTACACTTCACCCAAATGTCTTTGAAGTGTGATTTTCTATAGTGCGTTTTAAAGTAAATCAAGTACACTTTTTCTAAGTGCACCACGATTGTACTTCACCCAAATATCTTCAAAGTGTCACAGGTGGGGCGCGCGTTTGCTGGCCGCGCCCACTTTGATACTACTACCCTGGGAGTTCACTGCACAACACCAAAAACCAAGACACAAGATCCAGTTTTCGTTCTATTTATTTACCACCACTGGATTAAAAGTCAAAGGGGTAGGCCTAGTTGTCTCTGTCCATTACCCACGGGGGAACCCACCCACGCCCAAGTCTGAAGTCTCCAATGGAATGCTTGGACAGTCCAGCCACCAAGTCCATCCGTGCGGGGGTTGCGAGGTGAATTACACTGCAACGGGGGCATGGCACACACGTTCAATCGGGAGCAGCTGGCGGTGATGAGAAAGAAGCAATGGGAGTTCTTCTGCGTAGGCCCGGAATAGCTGGTTGGTCTTCAGCAGTCTTGGGTGCGAGCGAGAGGAAAAGAGAGAGCGAGAGAGAGAGAGCGAGAGAGAGAGCGAGAGAGAGCGAGAGAGCGGCGCACTCACGGGGGCCACAGTAACCAGGCGAATACGAGTCACTCATCTTCACGGTGGGGTGCATGTCCGTCTCACCCCTTTCCATCGAGGCAGGTTCACCTGGCCGTCACTCTGATTGCGGACTCCTTCTGGGCACTGTGCCAGTCGCGCTCTCCTCCGAGCTGCCAGTTTGCCTTCTGATCCATAGGATCGCGTCCACTTCTCATCCAACTTCTCGTCCCTTTCGCCTGGCTCTGTCCGGTTAACGGTGTCCGACGTCTCCCATCTTGCCGCTCCACTCTCGCCTCTCTCTCCCCTCAGGATGGCATTCTCGCAGTCATCTCTCCTTGCGGCTTCCTCCTCACAGTCTAGTTTCTTGCCGTTTAAAACTCACCAACCCACGTGCACCAATCACCTCCATCCTCCTCACCTGCGCTCCATTATCCTAATCATGCTCCAGGTGCATTACGTTGGGAATGAATGACATCTAGTTTTCAGTTCACTTGGGCCTCAATTCGGTTCAATTGGGCCTCAAAGTGCATTTACCCATAATGCACCATCATGCATGTCCCATCATGCAATGCACTTCTTTGAGGTAAATTTCTCAAACAGAAAGCCATTCATCCTGAAGGAATATTTTTGGTTTGCATGAAAATATTGCTCATTATTATATTCTGTGTTTATTGTAGGGGTTTTTAAAATTTAAATTGGTACACAAAAAATGACCATGTTCCCACCGTCATTATGATGGTCACGTATATGTTCTGGTATATATAGGCTCACACTTCCTCCAGTGTCGTAGTTGGAGGTAAGTTGGATCTAATTGTTCAAACAATGAATACTGTGTCACCATGAATCATCAACCCATGTGATCAGTTGCAGGAAGGAGAAGCAATATTGTAAGAAAGTGAAGCGTGTACCTGAAATCTCTGTAATAATGCAATGATTGTAAATGTCAGTCATGCGAAGCATGCATACTGTAACACTACTGTGACTGTGGTTGTGTGCAATGCACAAGCTGTGAGAACCAGCATGAATTTTAATATTACATTTATATTATTTCATGTACTTGGGAGTGTACTGTAAATACACTTCAAGCATACCTGTTATATATTTACAATACTTCATATGATATACTTTTTACAGACTTAAAATGTTCCAATGTAGTCCAAAGAAGCATGAAGTTAATATACTTTTATTGAACTTCTAGTAACAATAAAATGTTATAGAAGTGTACTCAAGCACACTCTTAATGCCATACGAATGCATGAAAAGCGTGTTTGGAGCATACTTTCAAAAGTATGCTTGTAGTGCACTTAAAGTTGTCCAAAAGCGGTGCCAATTTAGCATCCTCAGTGTGCTGCAAGTGTGCTGACGTACTGCTTTAGTAGTGCTTCAGCGCACTAATAGTGCAATGAAGCGCACTTTAAATCGCCGAAAATAGTACACTTTGTACTAAGTACGGACAAAAAAAGTACACTTTAAGTATATGGGTTTTTCACCTGGGAAGTCTCGAAGAGATTTGAAAGTTGATGATAATCAGGCAAACAAAATACAAACCAATGATGAAAGGGGTCCCATAACTTAAAAACGTCAGTTGAAGAACTGGACACATCATCACTGCTATCTGGTCCAACTCTTCATGAATTTTCATGCAAGATAAACTTACGCCATAGACACAGGCATGTTTTGTAGCTCTTCATCTCTCACAGTCAATAACACAAAGTTAATGTCAATCACTGCCATTGACCCTATATTTCAACACCTAGTACATTCAACCAGTGAGTTTTTTTCTCACAACTCTGCTTGTAGGTTCGTTGTACATGACCCAGAATTCGCTGATCAGAAATAAACTGTAAAACTCCTGCACACTCACACAGGGAAATGGGTTGGAGTGTTATATTTCTCTCCTAAACACCTGGTACATTGCAATACCACTATCAATGTCGCTTTTCTTCTCAAACCGGCCAGACAAAGCCCTGCGGCAAACACTCTTTCACTCTTTTACTTTTGTTTGTGTTTTATTTTATTTTATTTGAATATCAATGGGTGCAGCAGGTAGATGTTGTCTGGCACGGCCATCTGTGAATAGACTAGAAAAGCAGACTAATTGGACAAACGCTAACAACTCAGCTGTTCGAGAGACGTGCGTGAGTGAGTGAGTGTCTGGGTGTATGTGTGTCTGTCTATTTGTGTGTGAGTGTCTGGTTGTATGTGTGTGTGTCTGTTTGTGCTTGTGTGTGAGTGTCTGGGTGTATGTGTGTGTGTGGGCAACAAACATCAATAAAAAAAACAAGCACAGATCAATTGCAAACTTGTCCTGGCGTGAAATCTCAGTAAACTTTATTTGAAATATTGAAACACTTTCCCCTCAGTTTCATCATTATCAAGATATGGACAGTCAGTATGTGGATATTCCCCTTGCACATGGAACTTCTAGCTATTCTGCCAACATGAATGCTGCACATAATACAGTATATTAAAAGCAAATACGAACAAAAATACTGAGAAATCAATACAGGGTTCACTTCAGTCAACGCAGATTCTCTGTCAATGGAAGTGAAAATGTTGCGCCAAGTCTTGTTTCAGAAGAGAAGAGACACTGCTAATGCACAGACAGTCTTCTTTTGAGTCGCATTTCCCGAGGTGACAAATTGTGTCATGGATCATTATAGTGAGCATGGGAATAAAATGTATGCCAGCATGAGACTAAACTGACAATGGCATTTAGTTTGTTTATTTATAAAGATACAGCTATTAATTCATCCCCCTCAGGCGTGATATCAAGGTTGCAGTAGACTAGTGGTTCAGCACATAGCACACTGCACTGCAAGACTGCCAATTGCTCTCGTCTAATATAGACAATTATTTGGAAAAATACAAGTGAATATGTCTAACAGTGCATTGCGTTCTTGGGAGAAAAAGGGCATGGCTTTGTGTGCTCTGAATACATTGGCTGCATTGCAATGCGTTGAAATGTGAAAATGCCATCTTGATTGAGTTTGGTCCCTTTACTTTTATGGTTTTCACATTAAAATTGAACAACTTCACATGCCTATGGTTTAGAAACCTGATCTCAGTAAAATTAAGATTTTTTTGTATTGCTCTCATATCTCAAGTCATTAATGTTATTGTGCATGATTTAATTTCACTCAAAAGCCGTTACAACTGACAGCCATTTAATTATTTTCTTTCTAATCTGTTAATTCACCTCAACAGAGTAAGGGAAAATCATGACCTACCCTCCATGCCATGTCTGCTATTTAATAACTGGTTTAATTATCTACTATGTAGCATGGCAAACTATACTATAGAGCCATGAATATGTCAGTGTCTTCAACAAAACACTCATCATATGAGGTAAATTCACACAGAGAAAGGGACAGATATAGAAAGTCCATCCACACGTGTAGTTTCAGGTGAGATAAACTCTCTGCCAATGACAGCTACGGTTCAATGACCCGTAACAGGATGCGATGGCTCAGGTTGCCTGCAGAAGCTGTCAACTGTCCAGCAATTAACCTGCCATGAAAGAGGTCCTAATACCCATCGCTCATTATTCCACTTCATTGGCCCTGACTTGTCAAGACAAGACCTTCCTACAAAAGAACATTAAACTTCTTTTTCTTTTTCAAAAGTACATTATTCGGTGATGTCATGCAGCTGTCACTAAGAACAGCAATGTCCTTCATACTAAATAAAATGATTAGCGCTTCTGGTTATAAGTTATATGATTTTCCATAGTGGTGTTTGGACAGAATACATTGAAGGACCCATTTCAAACAATGGCCTTTTGATTATGGTCTTCTAAGTCTTAACTTGTCTCCATCACTTGGAATTACATGACTAATTTTACTACTTAACAAAAACATTGAAAAGTGAGTCACTACATAGCTCCGGACAGCTGTCAATGAGATAGAGCATCATGTTGCTGTCCTTGCTAAGCTTCCTGACACTGCTGGGTGCTGGGTGATGAATTAAGAAACGCTTCTCTGCTATAGCTGTTGACAAGTCTGTCTGTCTGTCTTTCCGGCTGTGTGTCCGAATGTCTGATTGTCTGTCTGTCTGTTTCTCTCTTTCTCTCTCTCTCTCTGTCTCTGTCTCTCTCTGTCTCTCTCTCTCTCTTTCTCTCTCTCTCTAGATTTAATGACTAAAGAGCTACCGACATATTCCTTTTAGTTTTACTAAACTCTGTATTCTCATTGTCTTACATAATGCTTTCCTTGATGACAATAAAGAGGCTTAAAAATGATAGCAGTGAACTAAAACAATGCTCTCATTGACAGCTTTGATACCAGCAGTGTTTGTTTGTGCTTGTTTGCTTTGCATAAAAGAATGCCAGTAACTACTTCACTGGCTAATTGTAAAATGGAGTTTCTTTGCCTTCTAAAGTAGTTTTCAATGAGCCGATTAGCGTTGAGAAAAGAACACAAGTGACAATGACATTTATCTACTGTAGCAGATGGCTTCTAATGTGCCAGACATAATGAAGGTTCCCAGTTTGAGCAAAAACCAGACGAGTTAAAGTTATGATTGGTGCCTGGCGCCAGTGCCAAGACAAGACAAACTCTCAAGCTCATTCTAAGCTTGTCTCTGCTACATTCCCTGTCTCAGTATACTGATGCCTACAAATTAAGACGTGTGGTTTTTTTTCCCTTATTTCTCAAACAGAATGCTAAACCACACTCCCTAGATGAGGTGATATGCCAAGTCAAGCCAAAACAACACACACACACACACACACACACACACACACACACACACACACACACACACACACACACACACACACACACACAGAGCGGAGCCAGGTCAAACCAGCTGCTGAATAAACCTGCTGCAACAAAACAATCAAAAGAGGCAAACAATACAAATAATCCACCGAGAGAGAAATGAGAATAGAATCAGAAATGAATCAGAAGAGAAGCAAACTAAGGGGCAAAGATCACATGGTCTGTCTTGTATTAAATTTTGGCAAAATAATCTCTCTGGCCTGTCAATGCCTTTCTGACTGAGGCCATTCCAACTTTTACACACACACACACACACACACACACACACACACACACACACACACACACACACACACACACACACACACACACACACACACACACACACACAGCACCACCACACCTTTTTTCCCACACCTCAGCTGGCAGGTGCGTCGGAGATGGCACCATGGGTCACTCAGCAACAACTTAAAGAAACTCCTGCACACTGACCATTTCGCTTCTTTCTTTAATAAACAACGTTTCGGTAGAGATTGCCTCATGAAGGTCTCTAGAATACTATAATACACATCAATTCAGTAAAAGAGATAAGAAGTAATAGTGGCACTCAAGGTAAGTCTGAAAAGAACTAGGAAAAATGTGGCAAGTGTGTGTCTGCGTGTGCGTGTGTGTGTGTGTGTGTGTGTGTGTGTGTGTGTGTGTGTGTGTGTGCGCGTGTGTGTGTCCGTGCGTGTGTGTGTGTGTGCGTGTGCGTGTGCGTGTGCGTGGGTGTCTGTGTGCGTGGGTGCATACATTTTGATTGAAATGTGGCAAGTGTGTGTGTGTGCATGTGCGTGCGTGTCTGTGTGCGTGGGTGCATACATTTTGATTGAAATGTGGCAAGTGTGTGTGTGTGCATGTGCGTGCATGTGTGCATACATTTTGATTGAAATGTGGCAAGTCTGTGTCTGTGTGTGTGTCGTGTGCGTCCGTGTCTGTGTGCGCAGTTGCATACATTTTGCATGAACTACACACTTGAGAGGCAATGAAAGTAACATTATCAGTAGAAAAATAAGATTCCTGAGTCTGATACAACACTTGAAAGGTTTAAATGAGAGAGAGAGAGAGAGAGAGAGAGAGAGAGAGAGAGAGAGAGAGAGAGAGAGAGAGAGAGAGAGAGAGAGAGAGAGAGAGAGATGAGAAGAGTGATTGTAAAGGAGATTTATAGACTGATGTGTGAAATGGAGTGCTCAACTTTTGAAAGTCTCCAAGTGCTTTCAGTAGTCGCCTATTTTGGGAGGTTTATAAGGGGGGGGGGGGGGGGGGGTTAAAAGGTGAGAGTCCAATTTGACCCAAACAACCAGGCTTATCATTCCGCCCAATCACAGGTCTCCTAAACAACCAGGCTTATCATTCTGCCCAATCACAGCTCTCCAAGGAATTATGTCATTTTCTCTCATCTTTTCTCCTCCAGGCACACAGTGAGGGTGGAAGGGGAAGAGAGAGGGGAGAGAAAGACAATGAAAGAGGAAATGAAAGAAAGAATAACAGAACACATAAATCGATGAGGAGAGAGAAAGGAAGAAAGGGACAAAATCACTGAGTGGATGAATAGAGAGTGGAGAAATAGAGAGAGAGAGAGAGAGAGAGAGAGAGAGAGAGAGAGAGAGAGAGAGAGAGAGAGAGAGAGAGAGAGAGAGAGAGAGAGAGAGAGAGAGAGAGAGATGGAGAGGAAGAACTGACTGAAGGAAGGACTGGCAACCGCTGCCCAACAAGGGAGTGGGCCATTAGAGAGGCCTGATGAAAGTGTGTGTCCTGGAGTGATAAGCTAGCTGCTATCTCACTGGAGTTGGCTATAGGCCAGCACACTTTGGCGATAGCAGACTTATATTAGCCTCAAACATCGCCAATCCAATCAGCAAAAACTGAATAAAAAGAAACCTGACATTGAAAAAAAAAATCAAATCTGATTCAGAAAGTTAAATGGGAATAACACATTGCAGCCATTGGGGGGGGGGGCTGAAAGCAATTGTACTGAAAAACATTATGAAAAGTGTAAACAACATTTCAAAGTAAACTAATTGGACAGCAATTCGATGGGGTTCACCTCAGCAGACACATTTAACCATTCTGTGAGACATCTTCACTTACAAAATGTTGAGGATTGCTTTGTATTTCAGAGCTTCTCAGGCCCAGAGGTCGCGTTAACCGACAAATGTCCGTCATTGACGGATTTTTTTGAAGGATGACGGAAAATTCTGAAGTCTGTCCGTCATTTTGACGGATCAATATTCAGGGTGATGATAAATAAATCACAAGTTTAAGTAGACCTACGCCTCTATCGAGTAGAGCAAATATGCATTTCAATTAGGTATAGTTATCAGCGCAGATAATTTCATGCTACTATCGTTTGCCTTTCTCCCTCTCTCCCTGCTTGTCATACCATGCACCGCAGCTGGGCTGTGCGGCTGGCTGCAGCAGAGCGCGCGCCTCTGGGCTTGCTCAAAATGAATTAAAATAACTAAGACATTGCCACCATAGCCTACACACGTGTGACTTCGACTTTAAGATTCAGAACTATGTGTAGACCTAGACCTACTACATTTACCGACTATCTGATTTTCTGCCAATGACGAAGTTGTCCCTCTATCGCCCTTCATAGAAGCATTGTTTCATAACTCCTCGCTTGAAACATAAACAAATATACGAATAGCTGCTAGCCAGAACCTTCACTCAAAGGCAACGCAGGTCTAAAACGGCTTCAGAACTAATAAAAACGACGGATATTCAAGAGCCTAAATATTACCAGGCAATGCAACTTACAACTTGCCAAACGTTGTCAGAAACGGCTATCCTTCTCTCATTTCGATAGCTGGTTCACCCATTATAGGCGATATATTTTTTTATTCAGACAACTACCGCGCAACCCAGAGCCAACAAGCCGATGGGGCTACGTATATCCCTTTACCGTCGCTGATATTTTTCAACAAAGTTTTGCGAAATCTGGTCGTCTTCCTATTGTAGGCTTCAGTGCCTTTGTCGACTGCCTGGGCTAAACCTTTCTGCCTCAAGACGGCTTTCCTTTCCATCGTGCATGTGAAGACCAACGCGAATATTATTTGTATTACAATCGGTGCATTAATCAGAGCCAAACGAGTGACTGACGGCTGTTGGATAAAGCCCTGCACGCGCCTTTTAAAAAAGTGCTTGTGGTGACCATGATAGCGCTGAACACTGAATCAGACGCGCATCATGAGAGATATCTGCAGCTTTTTAAACAGTGAAATGAGGGGGGCAGAGAGAGAAAGTGGAAAGCAAAATTGACTCCATCCTCAAAGTTGGAGAATGAATGTCGAGTGAAAGGGGGTGTATTCACAGCGGTTTACTCTCAATTGGCCGCAATTGCGCATGTGGTGTTCACGGTGCGGGGTCGCGACCCCCCACATTGAGAAACGAGATGGAGAATTAAAAAAATAGGCGATGACGGATTTTTTGGGACCCTGTCCGTCAAAATGACGGACTGTGAAAAAGTCTTGCGCAACCTCTGCTCAGACCCAAGCTAAACAGACATGTCTGGCACTGGCATTGGATCTCACTCAGTCAACCTGTTTTTCAGCTGCACTGTCTGTAGGCTTGCATACATAGGGAAAGAAATGAACTACATTGCTGAAAAATAATACTCAAACCGTCACTTTCAGATATTTCACCTGTATGTGATTGCCACAGATTGTGTCTCTTTGTGCGTGTGTGTGTGAACGTGCGTGCGTGCATATGTGTGTGTGTGCACTGTGCCTACTTCGCATTCAAAAAATTATTCTCTTTCGAACTCCTCAGCTCAGGGAATCTTATTTCACCGTATAAATTAGTCATCATCCATGCGAAACCACAAAAACAGCCTTGAAACAAAAGAAACCCCTATTATATACATTTTCATCAAATGTCTTCTGTGATCATCTTTAATAAGAAAAATCCGACCACCCACTTCCTCAATAAATATTGATTATGTTTCAGGATTATTTGTGTGAAAACTCACAGTGGATGAATAAGTAGCTGGTGCAGCAAAAAATAAATAAATAAAAATCAAAGGTGCGCATCCAAAGGACTGGCTGGATGACTGACAGACGAGACAGACAGTGTGTGAGTGAATGCATGTGTGTGCGTGTGCGTGCGTGTGCGTGTGTGTGTGCTGGTGCGTGTACTGCACCAATCTACCTTCGTGAGGCCACTGCTATTGGTGCACACCAACAAGGTGGGGCCCTCGCTCCATGTGGGGCCCAAATCCAAATGCTGGTTGACTGAAAGCCGTGACAGACAGTTGGACGCGCTGGCATACTGAGTGACTCAGCTGTAGCTGTCAGCGGCCTATTTCTTCCTCTTTGTGAAGAGTGCTTTTCACAGTCCTGCCAGCTCTCGGTAGGTGTGTGTGTGTGTGTGTGTGTGTGTGTGTGTGTGTGTGTGTGTGTGTGTGTGTGTGTGTGTGTGTGTGTGTGTGTGTGTGTGTGTGTGTGTGTGTGTGTGTGCGTGCGTGCGTGCGTGCGTGCGTTCGTGTGTATGGGTGTGCAGTGGTGCAATGCTGTATGTGGCGTCTCACAGTGGGCAGCACGTTGAGTAGAGTTTTGCCTTTCATCTTCTGCAGATACAGAGAGCACTTTACTCAGGGTCCAGAGAACAACACACACACACACACACACACACACACATACAACACACACACACACACACACACACACACACACACACACACACACACACACACACACACACACACACACACACACACACACACACACACCCATCTCCATCCTTCTTTTCTCCCCACTGCTCTCCCTCACTGTGCCAGTTTGGTCAGAACCCCCCCCCCTCCTCTCCCCTTACCCCTCTACACAAAGTGACACACTGACACACACACACACTGACACACACACACACACATACACACACACACATACACACACAGATGCACGCGCACACAAAAAAACACACACACACACACACACACACACACACACACACACACACACACACACACACACACACACACACACACACACACACACACTCACTCACCCTCCTCTCCCCTTACTCTACTCCCCTTACTCTACTCTACACAAAGGGACACCTGTACCTTTTGTCTGCACAAGCACGCCTGCCACCGAACACACACACACATACACACACACAAGCACGCATGCCACTTCATCAAATCTGTGCCTTCGCTGCAAGTTCATCTAGTCTTGCATCCTGTTGTCATGTGTGTGTGTGTGTTTGCATGTGTGTGTGTGTGTGTGTGTGTGCTCTAGCCACATGACTGATGCTGGGTTTATCTGCAGGATTGGAGGTCAGAACATGGAGGACATGCAGAACTCGGGTAACAAAGGCCAATGTCTTCATGCAGAACTCGGGTAGCGAAGGCCAAATGTCTTTTCTGGTCACAGAGGCAGTTGAATAGTCAGTCGCTCAAGCCAGGCACGCTAGGCTCCTAAACAAACGGAGCGGTCGGGTAAACACGCGGTGGTCAGAGCCAGGCCAACAGAAGCTGCCATTTGGGGACGAATGGAGCACAACAAAGCCAGCTTGGAGTATGTCACTGTGACTGGGAGTCTGGCTCTCCAGTGTGTGTGTGTGTGTGTGTGTGTGTGTGTGTGTGTGTGTGTGTGTGTGTGTGTGTGTGTGTGTGTGTGTGTGTGTGTGTGTGTGTGCATGCCTGTAACTGGGTGTCTGGCCCTCCAGGGGAGAGCTTTTGAGGGAGCATGGAGGAAGCATCTGCAGAAGAAAGCTGCCACTTTTGATTTGAGACATGAGAGGGACGGGTGGGGATATTCACATGACTACCAAGGTGGCTCTCCAGGGAGTCTTGGGGAGGGTTCAAAACACAGGAGAGAAGAAAGCAGAGAGAAGAGTGGAGAGCAGAGAGAAGAGGAGAGAAGCAAAAGAAGAAAGGTGAAGTGAGAGAAGAAAGGATGGGATAAAGAGAATGGAGATACAAGAGAAGAGAGAAGAGGATAGAAGAGGAGAGAAGAAGAGAGGAGAGAGAGAAGAAGAGAGGAGAGGAGAGGAGAGTAAAGAAGAGAAGAGAAGAGAAGAGAAGAGAAGAGAAGAGAAGAGAAGAGAAGAGAAGAGAAGAGAAGAGAAGAGAGAAGAAAAGAAAGAAGAGGACAGGAGAGGAGAGGAAAAAGAGAAGAGAAGAGAAGAGAAGAGAAGAGAAGAGAAGAGAAGAGAAGAGAAGAGAAGAGAAGAGAAGAGGAAAGGGGAAGAGGAGAGGAGAGGAGATGAGGAAATGAGGAGATGAGGAGATGAGGAGATAAGAGAAGAGCAGAAGATAAGAGGAGAGGAGAGGAGAGGAGAAGAGGAGAGTAGAGGAGGAGAGGAGAGGAGAGGAGAGGACTTGGTGAGCGAGGTATTTCTGCTATTTGGGATTAGGAAGGCAAGAGAGACCAGCTGGTCCAAAGAGCCCCCTCCCCAACGCCCTTCCCACAACACCTTGGACATTCATACACACACACACACACACACACACACACGGACGGACGCACGCACACAAGCACGCACACAAGCACGCATGCACGCACACAAGCATGCACGCACGCACCCACCCACACCACCACCATCATCACACGTGCCAGCCTGCCAGGCATTTTGGCGGGCAGCGAGTGTCCAACAGCACAGAATGGCTCAGAAGCGGTGAGGAGACGAGAGGAGAGGAGAGGAGAGGAGAGGAGAGGAGAGCACAGGAGAGGAGAGGAGAGCACAGGAGAGGAGAGGAGAGGAGAGGAGAGGAGAGGAGAGGAGAGGAGAGGAGAGGAGAGGAGAGGAGCTGCACTGTGCTGCTATGGTCTGGCTGTGACAGTAGTAGAGAGCTCTGTGAGCATCTGTTCACACACACACACACACACACACACACACACACACACGGGCCAGTCTGTTCACTGCGGACTGGCGCCATACGTCACCAATCACACATGCCCTCTAAAGCACTGCCACAGTCACCATGTTTCCAATGGCACGGCCAAACACACACACACACACACACACACACACACACACACACACACACACACACACACACACACACACACACACACACACACACACACACACACACCGAACACACGCACACACACACACACACACACACACACACACACACACACACACACACACTACAAGTGCCAGATGGATCCTCAGCAGTCTTTGCAAATATCCTGAGTCACGGATGCTGTAAAGCGTTCATCAAAAGGCTGGAGTACTGTACACATAGCAAATACAGTAGCAGGAGGAGAGAGGAGAGAAGAGGAGAGAGAGGAGAAAAGAGGAGAGGAGAGGAGAGAGAGGAGAAGAGGGAGAAGAGAGGAGAGGAGAGGAGAGAGGAGAGAAGAGGAGAGAGAGGAGAAAAGAGGAGAGGAGAGGAGAGAGAGGAGAAGAGGGAGAAGAGAGGAGAGGAGAGGAGAGGAGCAGAGAGAGAAAGAGGAGGGGAGGAGAGAGAGAGGAGGACAGAGAACAGTATTGCTGTAAAACGTTCATCAAAAGGCTGGAATACTGTACACACACGGTAGCAAGCACAGCAGCAGGAGAAGAGGAGAGGAGAAGAGAGAGGAGATGAGCAGAGAGAGAAAAGAGGAGAGGATAGGAGAGGAGAGGAGAGAGAGAGAAGAAGAGAGGAGTGGAGAGGAGAGAGAGGAGAAGAGACTGGAAAGGAGAGGAGAAGAGAGGTGAGGAGCAGAGAGAGAAAAGAGGAGAGGAGAGGAGAGGTCAGGAGTGGAGAGAGAAGAGAGGAGGGGAGGAGAGAGAGAAGAACAGTATTGCTGTAAAGCGTACATCAAAATGTTGGATTACTGTACACATAGCAAGTACAGTAGCAGGAGAACAGTATCTCATCAATCAAGTATTCACATCAATCTGCTCTTGACAATAGAGTGGTGGCCTGCTGTTGCAGTGGGTCTCTAAATGGAAATA
>NC_085880.1:46518721-46523721 GCF_034702125.1 Engraulis encrasicolus | reverse complement strand
GGCTGTACATTAAGACCAATTGGTCGCATATTGAGCCTAAATTTTTGACTGTGCGAGAAAGAAAAATAAAACGGGCGCACCTGTACGAGTATGCATTTCAACCCTTTCATTCGCATTTTGCTCCTGAGTTCGAGTGCATGATTGTGAGAGCTGCTCATTTTTTCCACAGCCTGTCTGATAGACACCATCAAACTCTATTGGGAACGCATTTCAGAAAAGACGGTCAATGTTGCTTGAATTCCGTGTTGGCTAAGATTGAGCCATCTCTGCTCCCGTAGCTCAGAAAAAAACAACAGAATCGCTTCGCACCAAGGAGGTCTTACTTACTCCATCATTGCTTCACACAGATCCCTGGTGGCAACAGTTACAAGGCGCGCATGCCTCATCTCCCAGTCGGATGTTCTGTGCCAAAACTTCTTACAGCTTTTCGAAATGGACTGCTGTTTAAAACGCTCAAATGCGGGAGTTTGCATTGCTAACAGGAAACCTCTTGAATCCGATAGTGATATAGCCACTCGGTTTGCTAGCTCATGTGATTTAAAAGACGTCGTTGTTAGAGCTGTTTTGGCGTTTCCCAAACCGCTGTCTTCGCAATGACTAAGCAAAAAAATGCAATCGCAATCAAAGTAATCAAGTCAAAATATAGTTCGAGGAGCATTGACAAGTAGTGTGCAGTGCGCGCAAATTTAAAGTCTAGTTGGTCCAGTAGCTACCGGTGCTGTAGGCTATCAAAAAGAGCAGCCAACACAGTGAGATAATGTTGCTGCTCCCAGTTTCATTTCACACCGTTCCAATCCATGCATTTGAGGAAACAAAAACTAGGCTATTAAAGCCCGTTGGATTAACGTGTTGTAGGCTATGTTTAAGATTTAGTCAATCGGTTCAGTAAGCATGTGATTTACATGCTTTTAATCACGAAGTTATAATAATAATAATAACAACAACAATAATAATAGTAGGCCTAATAATAGTAATAGTAATGGGAACTGTGATTTATGGCATATAGCAGTGGTTCCCAACACGTTTTGCACTGGGACCATTTTATCCTGAACTTTTGGGGACCCCATTTTTTTCACAACCAAAACCATGACTGAGCAAACTTGCTGGCTATATATATATAAAAAAAAACAGTGGATATTTCTGACAGTATAAGACTACAATAGCTATGGATTGTTAATTAGTGATATTTATTGGTATTTTTTTTCATTCACACCTAGACATTTCAGGGGAGCCCATTGGAATTCCAGGTGACCCCATACCCCAGTGTTGGAAACAAAACACTGACATATAGCCTAGGCTATTGTGCATGAAGATGAAGAAACAAGCAATGGTGCAATAAGCACAGTATTTTACATAAACCCCCCCAAAACAAAAGTGTTGCAACATTTTTAGAGTGCTCCTAAATTTTTATCTGTGCTCCTAAATTTTTATCCGTGCTCCTAATTTTTTTCATTTAGGAGCACCTGTGCTAAAAAAATAACGGTTCAAAGCCCTGCACAAAAGTTTTTTTCATGGATTCTATTATTATTATTCTTAGCATGTATCATGGCAAGGTCAGCTGTCCTCAACTCATAGCCTCTCCACAGGGGTGTCCTAGGGCTGGTACTGCCATGTACACCACGTCACTGGGTCATGTCATCTGTTCTCACAGATTCTCATACTACCGATACACTGATGAAGCACAGTCATATCTGTAATTTGTGACATATGACTCCATGGTCTACGCACACCTTACCGCTTGCCTCTCTGAACTATCACAAGTATGATGGAATGCAGGTGATCCCAGGCAAAGATTCAGGCTGCCATGATATCAAACTCAATATGGACTCTGCTGTTGCCTCAAAGAAGGCCACAAGAAACCTAGGTGTCATTATTGATGACCATCTATCATCCTCTGACCACATAGCCTCAATTTCCCAGTCATGTCGCTTCTCAGTAACTTAAATATACATACAATCAGACTGTACCTGACCTAAATGACTCCACTTCTGGTAGGCCTACTGTCCATCTGACCTCAACTACTGCAACTCTCTCCTGACTGGTCTTCCAGGTTGTGCAATAATACCTTTGCAAATGTCACTGCTTGTCACTCCTCTTTTTCATGCCCAAATTGAATACAAGGCCCTGACCCTTGCCTACAAAGCTACAACAGGCCCTACGGTGGCGTATCTGAAAGCTATGCTAAAGCCCCATGTTCCTTCCAGGACATTGTCGTCCTCCAGTATCAACCATTTCATATTGCCCCTTGGCTCCTGTCTGTTCAGTTCAGCTGCTGAAAGACCCAAAACACCCAGTGTAGAGACCGACCGATATGGGTTTTTCTATGGCCGATGCCGATGCCGATATTTAGAGGTCAGAGTCAGCCGATGGCCGATGTGACTGGCCGATTTTTTGGGCCGATTTTTGAGGCCGATATGCTATCATATTATCCTTAATTGGCATGCTAAAAATATACCGGTATATAAACAATATTCTTTTTCATTTATTTATCCATAACATGTGTATTTTATTAATTAAAAGTAACATGTTCTATTTACACACTTAATATTCATAAATATAGGCCTAGTAGAAATATTATGTATTATGTATGAAGTGAGGGCAGAATACAGGAAAATAAACAAGGGGCCGGGCCGCACATTAGCGGTGACAGCCTATTGTGTGATGACCGGTTCAATGTAACAAATACACAAGGGAGGCAAAAGCTGTCTGGTGGCCCATGATTTATTTCCAATATTTTCAAGAGGCAATGTAAGAAAAAACACAAATTGCATAAATATTATTGTGTCAGTGTATGAATTATCCACATGTACATGGTTAATAATTAAGCTTATTATTAATTGTTATTTATTATTATCTTGTTATTTTATTGTTGCCTACAATCATTCAATGCATGTTTATAAGCTGTTTAATTTGTATTTAATTCTTATTATAGCCACCACTACTTGCTGTTCCCCGGCACTTAATGGGTCAATGTGAAGCTCGTGCTGATCCAATCAGATCAAGTGCCTCTATCTCACATTCACGCAGGCAGCGATGTAAACAAAGGCAGCTCTCCTCTCTGTGCCTCCCTCAGTTTAAATGAGCAAGTTCTGTCGTAACCTAGCATGTTTAGCTAACTTGCTACAGCCTTCAAAGAGGCAATTTTACAGGATGGATTCACAAAGCTATCAAAAAATAATGTCACGTTTGCGAAATGTGCTTACATTACAGCATGATACTATTCCAACTGTGGGTTAAAGTCACAAATAAAAGTGCTAAGCAATCGCTAACGCTAACCGCTATTCAGTTTGGAGTGTTTATAAACAGCTGTTGACTGGTGACTGTTGCCGTAACTGGCTCCTGTTATTTGGTGACGGACGGTGATAATATAACAATGAATGACATAATATGATTACTACCAAAGCGCCGATTACATTTTGTTTTATTAACAAGGTGATAAAATAGTACCCAAACTACCTCGGCCCCGACTGAAACTTGAAAAATATCTTAGCATCATGCTTTAGTTCCCAGCCTGTCATGAACTCAACAGTGACACATTTTGCAAACTAGTTCATCTACAATATTGGGATTGACATAATCACAGATTCAAGTATATTTTCAAAAGACTCCCAACAACTCCAGAAAGTTGCAATGGCGATTTAATAGATAAAATCCATGCGTCTCAATTTCAGGGATAGTCCTTAGGTCAGTAAAAGGCATATCGTGGTCACACACCACAAGCAGCTTTGATTTTCAACTCCGTTGCCGTTGAAAACAAATAGACATGGGGTGAAAGTCAATCACATGTCAGAAATGCATCCTTTTTTGTTAACATTTCGCTCAGATTTTAACTTACTATTGTATTTTTAGAGCTAAACTTCACACTGGTTACCACCAGTATTGGGGCTCCGAGTAGCTGCCCGCTGATGTGCCTGATAGACAGGTGTGCCTGACAGAGAGGTGTGACGTTCACGAACGAGTCGGTTCTTTTGAACGGCTCCCTGAAGTGAACTAGGGTACAGGATCACAGCTGGGGGAGCCACTCGATTGTTATTTCGTTCGTTTTTCACTAATTTTAAGCACGTGACCTCGACCTTAAAATCGGCGCAACCAAATGAGAAAATCGGCCGATGCCGATTAATTACAAAATAGCAAAAATCGGCCGATTTAATCGGCCGGCCGATCGATCGGTCGGTCTCTAACCCAGTGACACCATGATTCATCACTGATGATGTGCCCTGACAAACGGCACATGGATATTACCATAGCAGTAGTGTCTTTATCCACCCTAACAGCACTCCAACCAAACAGATCCTGAAAACATGTTAATTCATGCAAATAGTGAAGTTGAACAAAACTTTCATTTTCACAAATACAACATTTCTGGGTTTCCAATATAAAATAAATAGGTCTTTTGAAGTTAGCTAATAATGTAATTATCATGTAATAATCTTTATTTTGAAAAGGGGGAGAGGTTTTGTTGAAGTCTTGGTGTGTGCTGCTTTGTCAAAACGTGTGTGTATACGTGTGTGTGTGTGTGTGTGTGTGTGTGTGTGTGTGTGTGTGTGTGTGTGTGTGTGTGTGTGTGTGTGTGTGTGTGTGTGTGTGTGTGTGCGTGTGTGCGTGTGTGAACGTGTGTGTGTGTGTGTGTGTGTGTGTGTGAACGTGTGTGTGTGTGAACGTGCGAACGTGTGTTCGTGTGTGCGTGTGTGCGTGCGTGCGCGCAAGTGCTTCAGACCTAGCAGCAGAACAGCTTGTACCGGATACATTTATGAATTACAAAAATGCACACACACATACTTGGATGTTTATTTCTTCAATAATAAATAAATGAAGCTCTTCAAAGATGTTCACTCTCTCTCCACCTCTGTGTGTGTGTGTGTGTGTGTGTGCGTGCGTGTGTGCTTGTGTGTGTGTGCGCGCGTGCATATGTGCGTGCATGCGTGCGCGTGCGTCATTCAGTGACAGGTTGTTTTTGAAGTTTGTTTTTGTGAGCTATGAAACCACCCACTCAGTTTTCC
>NC_085880.1:46496221-46516221 GCF_034702125.1 Engraulis encrasicolus | reverse complement strand
GACACTGAACCATCCACTCCGGCCCACCAAAAGATGCAGACAGTACACAAACAAGATCCTCAAAATATATGGGCTTACACTAAAGTAAAACAAATGTGATGCACACCACGAGACACAAAAAAATAATATTAATCGTTTTCATGTTAATTAAAAATAATTGGGTTTGCAACATTCAATTTATGGTCGGAAATAGAATTTGGAGTCTAAGTGTTCTGCATCATCAGGGCGGGATTAGTGCATTGAGCTTTATTACGAGTTGCCTCTCTATGGAATATTACCATGTTATCTGTGGAGCATTGTGCTTGATTGTGAATGCCTTTCTATGGAGTATTACATGTTATCTGTGGAGGATTGAGCTTGATTGCGAGTTGCCTTTCTGTGGAGTATTTCCATGTTATCTGTGGAGGATTGCATTTCTCCTCCGTAATTAGCCGAGACGTCATGATGATTATTCATGGAGCCGCCAGACGCCGGCTTGTGCTGCTGGTGTCTGTTTAGATCAGGGGTGTCAAACTCATTTTGGTCCGGGCAAAGGTGTAGGTTTGGCTCGAAAAGTGGTGGGGACATTTCAATCGCAAATGGTCCAGATAAGCTGTTTTTGCATTATATTTGTGAAAGAATGGTAGGGACAAGCTAGGTTTATCTGGAAAGTGGTATGGACATGTCCCCACCGCCCCCCCCTAAAATTACGCCCATGGGTCCGGGGGCCGCATACAACCCATGTGGACCTCAAGCGGGCCGCATTAGTAACATCATCGCAAAAAAAACGTAAAAAACGATTAGTGTTCAGTACTATCACGTTTTAAATGTGTTGAATATGTAGAAAGCAATGCAATACTGATAATCCTATGCAACATTTCCTTGACTTCATTCATTCATTGCCAACCGTCAACCGTCAACCGTCAACCACTGCCATTCATGCCTTGACTAAATGCATGTCTGCCATTACAGATTGGATGAACAGTAACTTCCTAAAATTAAATGAAGATAAAACTGAAGTGTTGCTCATTGGGCCTAAGAAAAAACGTGCAAAACTCCACTCAAGCCTAGGTGACCTAAGCATACACATTAAAGATAAGGTTACTAGCCTAGGTGTGGTCATAGACTCGGATTTGAGCTTTGAGCCTCACATAAACAAGATAACAAAATCTGCTTTTTTCCATCTTAGAAATGTCAACAAAGTGCGCGGCTTGGCCCCCCGACAAGACGCTGAGAAACTTATTCATGCCTTTGTCACCAGTAGGATAGACTACTGCAATGCTCTCTTCTCTGGTCTCCCAAAAAAATTAATTGACAAATTGCAACTCATTCAAAATTCTGCGGCAAGAATCCTAACAAGAACCAGAATGAGAGAGCACATCTCTCCTGTCTTGGCAGACCTGCACTGGTTACCTGTCTCATACAGAATCGACTTTAAGATTCTGCTCACAGTATTTAAAGCATTAAATGGACTTGCCCCTAGCTATATCTCAGACATGCTCTCTTTTTATGCCCCTGCTCGAGCTCTCAGGTCCACTGATGCCAAGCTGCTAAGGACCCCCACCCCCCCGCAGAAGAAGACCGGCGACGCCGCGCTTGCCTGCTATGCGCCCAAGAGATGGAACGCCCTCCCCATCGAGATCCGATCAGCCACCTCCGTCGACTCCTTTAAGAAGCAGCTGAAGACCCACCTCTTCATCCTTGCCAACTCCTAGCTGCCAAGGCGTCATAGTGTCCCAGCCGCCGCAGCGCCCTTACTACTCGCAATCCAGCCCTGGCAGGGGGCTCCCCTAGGTGGCCGCTGGTCTCTGCCTGAGGTTTCTTCCTGACTACAGGGGGTCTTTTTTCTCAGACCTCACTGAGCTTTTTTTTTTCCCCTCACAAACTATGAATCAAGCGAAAGGGAGTTTTTCCTCACCCCTGATGCCACCAGGGGCCGCACCTGAGCGCCCAATCTCTGTGTGACTATCTATAACTTATGATAGGCCCAGCCACTATGGACCTTACACATCTAAGAATCCTGGTCCTAACCTACGTTGACCTTATGACTCTACATTCTCTGTCTATCTCTTCTTCCTCTGCCTTCCTGCTTTTTCTGCCTCTCCTCTATACCTCTCCTTTTAAATCTATCTCTAACAATGTTTTTTCCCATTTGTTAAGCACTTTGAGTTACATGCCTTGTATGACACAGTGCTATACAAATACAATTATTATTATTATTATTATTATAATGAATTAAATATGGGACCGTCAAAGGTGTAGGTTTGGCTTTGAAAGTGGTGGGGACATTACTATGGCAAATTGTCCAGGTTAGCTATTTTTGCATTATGTTTGTCAAAAAGTGGTGGGGATAAGCTAGGTTCATCTCAAAGGTGCTATGGACATGTCCCCACCATCCACACCTAATATTACACCCATGGGGACCGTTCATTTTGGCAGGGGGTCAAAATTTTGTATTTCTTAGATGTAATTTCCTGCATTTTCACGCAGTCCAACGTCCCGTTTCCAGTTTCAGCTTAATAGGAACCAATACAAATCCAATTTTATTTATTATTTAATTACAACCAATACCAATACAATACGAATAAGAAGTATTAACATTTTATCTCTATATATGAGGTCTATAATATATGATCTTTATCAAATGCCTGTTACAGTACAAATTCACCATTTATAATAGAAGTGTGATGTGCACTTTACTTCATATATACAGTTTAACAGAGGGACCATTGGGTTAATGTCATGCAGGTCTCGATTTTGTCCCGATTGTCGTAATTGCGCATTTCGGTTATTTCATTGAGAAAAAAAAAAAAAGTAAAAAAAAAATATATTATTATTATTTATTTTTATTTTTTTTACACCCGGGCCGGATGGAACCCTCTGGCGGGCCGGATGCGGCCCGCGGGCCGTACGTTTGACACCCCTGGTTTAGATGCAGCCAGGGTGTCTACAGGTTTGACCAAGTCAAAATTAAGACATTTTAAGACTTTTCAATACCATTTTCCAAATAAAATTAAGACCAACTCGCGGCGTTTAACTTACAGGTTTTAGCAAGTCAAAATTAAGACATTTTAAGACTTTTCAATACCATTTTCCAAATGAAATTAGGACCAACTCGCAAGATCATACACGGGTTCAAATGAAGCACAAAAACCAATTGGTTATTTACATTAATGTAGCCGTTTGAAAACACAAAACTATACACAATGAAACTTTACACTAAATAAAATTCAATAATGCGTTCTAAATTACACTACATGGCTACAACTCCCGATTTCCGTCGCAAAGTTCATCACATGGCTGACATAATTATTCCTCCCTAAATTAAGCTGCACAAATTTAAGACATTTGGGTTGAAAATTTAAGACAAAATATTTGGCGAAAACGAAATTTAAGTTTAACTTTTTAAGGACCCGCGGCCACCCTGGATGCAGCACTCCGTCTGTATTGAAGAGGTAATGAAGAGGTAATGGAGAGAAACAAAGGAACTAAGGAGGAGTGCACACTGTATTGGGGCCTCCTAAATTGAGATCGACTAAAAAAAACACATTATTATTATTATTATTATTATTATTATTCTCATTTAATTATGAGGGGGGGCCTTCTGACCAGCTATGCTTAGGGCCTCCAAAACCTTACTAGCAACCCTGTGAAAGTGTGATGGAGATAATTAAGAGAAACATAGGAACAAGGGAATGGGTACTGTGCAGAGGCGGTTCTTAATGTAAGCACTTGAAGCACAGCTTACCAATATAAAAGCGACAAACGCGACATCCGAATTTAAACCCTTCATCCTGTTGACGTGATTCAGCTGTCTGTGTTGTCTGCTACTGGCGGTTCTTATAAAACTGGTTAAACAGCGACACCACAGTGGCTATCGAGAAACACTGTTTAACAGCGATGGTGAAACACGTTACTACAGCAAATGAAGCACAAATTCTAAATGACTTGGAGTCAATGGCAGAGAATCTGTTTTTTAATTGGCTTTCCGCCGATGCCCCGCCACGTTTTGAAGCACATTTTGATTGTGCTCATACCAATAGCGCACCGGAAAATATGATTGACAGATGAGTTGATGAATCATAACTCGATCTGACACCTTACGTTTACATTGGATTCAGGAAGTAGAGCTCAGGCAGACGTGATGTTTACATTTTTTACTGAAGCCAGTTTTTATGATAATCTCGAAGACTGACAACACATTTGAACTGCAATCAAAGTTTTCAAGAAACGTTTGTGTTTTGGATGTGGACAAATCATGGAGTAGAACTTTGGGACATATCAAGAAGAAATGAATGAATAATATGCAGATAACATGAACCACACACCGTCAGTTAGTTGAAGAGAATAGCTAAACGGCAGCACAATATGCTTTTCTTGATTAGCTATGATATCACATGGATTACAAACGGGAACGTGGATAATAATTTCGAAAACGTGTGGATTAAGTGAAAGTTTGGGATTTCTGCGGTCAAGACAGCATTTTAAGGTAAGGTTATATTTGTCCGCTGTAACATGTTTGGTTGTTGATGAAGCTTGCGGCTTAGGAACGGGTTCATTCGCTCATCCATACATGGGTTCACTTCACAATTGTTCAGAAGGGCTGGTGTCTCTTTCCCGTAACCTGTTTGAAGTTAACGGCAGGCCTTTTTAGCAGCTCTCGTGTAGGCTACAGTGTAGGCTACAGTGAGTGTACCCTGGTCGCAACGGCATGCTGGTGGCCACTCTTGACTTCATTTCTATTAGTTCTACATAGTAAGAATAAGAACCCTTTCTGGAATGATGACCGTCAGTGATGTGTTTTTCTGTTCAATGCATTGCTATAAGATGCAACGCGTATTTGGATTGTATTTTCAAGTCGTGGAGTGAAGGATGTCAAATGCAACGTGGTAGAATGACTTAGTAGCCTAGGGAGCTGTCTGAAGAGGTCAAAATTCACAATTTAGGAGCGTTTTTATTTTTAAAAAATCTCATCTGGGGGAGACCCCACTAGTTTGGCTTGGTTACAGAATTTGTGCTTACCAACATCATACCCCCCAAAACCGCCACTGGTACTGTGTGATTACCAGTGAGTTTGATAAATTAAAGCAGACTTTGGTCCACAGTCAGTGAGAAAGATAGATTCCAGTAGAAACTAAAAATGCGCTCAGAGAGTGCAGACCTCCGCCAAGGAAGCTGTTTGATAGAACATTTGACTTTGTTACACCCTATTTTTATTTCAAGTCTTTCTGCCTTCTTTTTGTGGAAATAGAAAATAGGGGCGTCACTAGGGGCGTCTAGATTTCTAGGCTACCAATGGTGAAGAATCTTTTTTAAAAATCCAGGATCCGGTTCGTGATCCGGATTACCATCAGAATTAAATCACTTGTTCCTCGGGTCATTTCCAACAATGTTTAGTCCAAATCCGTTCATTAATTTTGAGTGGTCCTACTGACACACAGACAGACAAACAGACAGACAAGCAAACAGAAGGAAAACCAACATGACCGAAAACATACGTAACCTCCTTGTTGAAGGTAATGACAACACTGTAGCCTATGCATATTTACTAACTTCAATGATTTGTTTGTTTGTATTTTATCTGGCTGCTGGGCCATTCAGTGCGCACATGCTTCACCGGCCTTAGTTGGATCTGCACCAGGCAGTAATGCCCTGGAGGATTCCTCTAGTGCTGTACGATATTCTACACACACACACACATACACAAACGCACTCACATACAGTATGCACACACAAGCTCGCACGCACGTTCGCACGTATGCACACACACACACACACACACACATGCACACACTCGCTCGCACGTATGCACACACACACACACACATAAACTAGTAAACTAGTATTGGAGAAGTTCCCACTTTACATGTATACATGGGTTCTAAATTTTATTCATAACCTGACTGTGCGAACCTAGCTGCGCACAACTCAACCTCTGATTGTTGGAAACCGCTGTCGGTCAAAAAATTAGCTCACGTGGTTGGCTGCCAGTGTCTTGCCCCTCCTCATAACATCGTGTTGATAAACACTGAGAACCCATGTATAAAAAATGCTATTTCCCCAGTCATTATGAATACTTAGAATTTGATGGTAGTGGTAAGTATTCCTGAAAAGGCAAAATTTGTGAATTGACTGTAAATTGAATTCTGGAAATAAACTACTAAAAATATTACACAGTGCACCTTTAAGCATTCCTTACCTACAGTATGGCCACCACTTATTAATACAGAGATCTTTAATAACGCCTCTCATCCTACCAATAGCCATAAAATGCCACATAATTAGAATATCATGATTATGTTAAACCTGACATTCCTAATGTGCGTTTTAGAGACTTCATAGAAACAATCTGTGAATTAGTACCTGCATGCTCTTCTGGCAGGGCATCACTCCTTGCGTTAAAATAGGTTCTGTGTAGAGGTGAGGGCTGCTTCACTAAACCAAGAAGCTTGGGAAGCACTGTTGAGAAGTTCTCCCTGGTAGACCGGCATTGGGGCAGGGTGAGTGAATCCACCTCATCGTGCAACTAATTAAGAAAGCACATGAACACAAGAATGTGTGACGACAAAGCAGTATGCCAAAGGAAATCAAACACAAATAAAACGAATGAGTCCTATAATGGGTTGGAGGCAGATAAGACCGAAATTAACATTTTTGATGGACAGCATTATAACCTATGATCCATTAAGTTAAGACAACCGACTTTGACTTACTACCTCAGGCGTTGTCAGTAATTAATTACATTAAGAATGGGGCCATACAGATACAGGTGTCAAGTTTATGAATACATTTTCCATAGTAACTGAAATGATAAAATAATCCCGGAGGGAATTTAAGTGTCCAGTGGCATATAATATGACAGATTAAATAGTAGTAAATCCATCATTTGCATTGACGTCACAATATTACGTAATCGATTTTGCTGGACGGCAGAAGTACACATTCGTACATAGGAATTATATGCAGACGAAGACAACTTTGACCATAAAATACCAAAGAAACACGTAGTTCTTGTATTTTTTTAAACGGGATATGTACCTGGCGTTATCAGGCTAGGTTGGCCACGGTGGATGTGTTCAAATCATAGATTTATTCAAATGTATTCTGCTCCACTAGATGGCATAACGGGAACGGGCGGTACGAGAAACTGGGAGAAGAAGAGAAAGTTGTTGCTTGCTTCCAGCCATGAACTTACTCTGCCTGCGATATATTTTTTTTTATCCCGTGTTTATTTTCTTCAGTAAAGTTGTGAACTTAAACCAAACCTCTGCATTGGCAAAATAAGCACATTTATGCACCGTTTCTTCATTGGTGGCTGGGCACCGCGGCTGCATCCTCTTCTTCGTGGCATGGCACAGGTAAGATAATGCTGCTAACCTAACTTACTAGGCTACAAGACGCACGGTACATTTTGTGTCAGGCATTTCGCAAAGTGGTGTTTTGAATAGCATATCTTTTCATCTCAGATGTATCTTGTAGGTTAACTTGAATTCTCTCGCTTCGTTTCATCCAAGTGGATTTCATTGTTGTTTTCAGCCACGTCTGCACAATGTAGGCTATTGTGAAATATAATTATATATCTTATCTTCTGTTTACATGTCCAATATGTTCATTTGTACTGTATTATTATTGACCACTTATGTTACCAGTCCATCACTGCTACCTGTCCTGTCTTGCACTTTCTGTCTGTCTGTAATTGTCAGTCCTATGTCCTGGCATGGTAGAGAGAAAACGTCGTTTCCCTTGTATGACCATAAATAAAGTGACAATAAAAGCTGACTTGACATACTTCAATGTTTCAAATCGGTGTTGCATTACATTGCACATGTAGAAACACATAGGACAGAATGTCGGTTACATACTTTGATTGAATAATTTTGATTTCATTTGATTAAATAAATCATTTGAAAAGATGACCTTCACAAGAGAAAGAAAAGCACAACAAACCTGTTATTTATCTTTTATTGTTTTTATTGTTTAGTAATTGCAGGTTCATCAGTCAGGTGGTCAGCACCCAAACTAAAACCATGAGTCATGGTGGCCAGGATGACGTCCAAGAATTGCATCCCAGCAGCACAGGTAAATACATGACTAGTAAGTTGGGATGAGTGTTATTTTCTGACATTATACATCACATTTTAATTCAGACAATATTGCCAAGGGAGTTAATTATTCAGTACTGTACCAGTACATTACAATGCATGGCTAGATTCATTTAAATAGCATGTTTGTCTTTTCTTTTTTTCTAATTAGATGGGGGAGCCAACATGAAGAGGTGTCCAGAGAGGCTTCTTCCTCTTTGGCTTTGCAGCAGCACCAGGACCTCACCATCAGTGATGCTGTTCCCCTCATCCATCGGGCCTACCCTTACATTCCTCCCCTGATGCACTGATCACCTGTACCAGCCCAACTGGGAAACTCCAACTCCCATTGACATTGTGACACAGCACACAAGTGTTCACTGCACGAAATTGCATTTATGCTTCACCCGTGCACGGGGGCAGCCCCCAATGGCGCCCCAAGGGAGCAGTGTGGCGGTACCATGCTCAGGGTATCTCAGTCATGGAGGAGGATGGGGGAGAGTACTGATTACTTAACTTCCCCCACCAACCTGGTGGGTCGGGAGTCGAACCGGAAACCTTTGGGATACAAGTCTGACGCTCCAACCACTTACCCATGACCGCCTGTCAATATTCAGTCTAGTCTAACTAATTATATTGTCTCCACTAAATGTATATCTCAGGTGACATGGGTATACTGGTATGGGGATAGTGCTGTATGTAAATAATATTAACCCATTTCAGCCGGCACCAAAATGCCAGCTAATTGCCTATGCCCCTTTTAAGAAAGGTGTCCTCATCCTATAAAAAACCCCAAATAACTAAATAAGTCTCTGAAGCACATACAGACATGATATGAGTTTTAAAAGCTAAGACTATCCTCTTGCATTAGAACATGTTAATTCAGCTCTAACATACCCACATTTTTAATCTAAAAAAATCTAATATGTCATGCCTAAATGCTGTGTCGCTCCAGGCACCTAGGTCAATACAACGAGTACACAGCATCCAGCATCAATGGGTTGACTATTACAGGCCTAGTTCAGATAACCATTTATTAATATAAATAAGTACTTGCATGTCTATTGTACATGTCCACCCCACAATAGATATCCCCTCCCATCACCTACAAAACCTTGAAATGTATTTGTACTTTGTGTCTAAAAATAAAGTATTTGAGCCATTGAATGAACTGATTACTACATTGAGTTGGTGTGATTAAAAGGTTGAAATCGGCTAAACTTGACTTGGTGTGCTGGACCTCTGGCTCTTCCATACATCCAATGTGTCATGACATCAGATCATCGCTCTTCTCATCTGGAGAAACAGAAAGATAACACTTAGCTGACACTTATCCAAAGCAACTTCGTTACTCACAGTGAATTGTTAACTGTCCCTGCAGCATGGGGCTTGGTGCCTAGCTCATAGGCCTACTTCAGCCTGGATGGGAGGTGAAGGGAGAGGTGTAGGATGGGATTTGAACCTGCAACCCTCCAATCGTAATACCACTTCCCAAACCATTAAGCCTCTGATGTGTGTGACTGATTTCAGAGGGCAGACAATTTGGATGACAACACAACAAAGTGGTGGACTTCATATTATTGACAACAACATCGACACTGGTGGGCCTATGCATGTCATTAGGCTATAAATAGGCCAGCATGGATAAGGTGATTGGCATTTCATGACAGCATCATGCTGGAGAGTAGGCCTACTACTTGGGAAATCAGCGCTAGAGATGTAGGCCTACACATGGTTTATTTTTACATTTGAACCTTAACAGTATGAACGTCATAGCCTTGCTATTTCACCAAGAGCTTTATGAATTCCGTGTTTATGTTACAGCCTGCAATATCTTAGCGTCCATCATAGCGTAATGATGCTGATAATTAACGTTAATCATGGAAAGCATCTTACATTGACCTAACAGAAAAAGCCACTGAAATTGCACATTAGACTTAAATTAACTAGCGTTCACGAATTAAGAGACAAATGATGATACAAAGGATGGCAAATGAGAAACTTACCGTGGTGCTCATCCAGCTACTTGAGTAGGCTAGTTTGATGGTTTTCCAGTTGGTTGCCGCGATTCACCTCAGCTTTCTCGTTTTATTTTGAGATCCAGTGAAAAGTCACGCCTGGGTTGTAACCCTATCTGTTTTTGTAACAAACAGCACAATGGGTGTTCACGGTGTTTAGTTTATCGGCGATCTAAGTTACGTTATGAGTTACTAAACGTTGCGAGTCCCATAGGAATCCATTCATTAATGCGGCACTCTTGCCGTCCAGTAGCCGTCCACTAGAACGTTTGACGTCACATGCAAATCATGGATAGTATGACAGATTAAACATAGCCCACATAAGCATACAATCAGACATTAGACAGGTTAAATATCTATCAATCATCTGCATACAACCATCATTATCTGGAGAGAAAATAAACCCTGGGCATGAATTGAAAAACAGCAATACTTACTTGATCTGCTTCATCATCTCTTGTGCGCTTTGGAAACAAGATGGTGTCACCTCAATCACACGACACAAGAGGTACATCGCCTACAAACCAGAATTGGGGAAGGAAAACACTGATGAATGAACAATGAGACTTTAACTCAGTCCTACACAAGAACACTTCCATTAATAGGTGGCTGCATTAAATGAGTTAAGGAAGACAGACTCTTTAACATCCACAAACCTCTCAGAAGTTTACATGAAATGTATAGTGACTGCTTTCATACAATGCTTTTATTTGGCTTTTATTTAGATGGAAAAGCTGAGGCATTCCATAAATTCCAGACCTGCAAACTCGTCAAAGGAAAAAAGGTGACAGTCTCCAGCGGACAGCGCAGTTAGCCTATCCAAAATGCATTGCTGACTGACGGCAATATCTTGTTCTACACTGCGCTGTCTTGCCAAATCACCGTTAATTTTCTGCACCCAGTTTTCCGTTGGGCTGTCGAAACCGAAGGCACCCAAGCTGACTGACAAGTTGCGTTGCAACTCCCCCCCTGCGCTGTCCATTCAGCACCACGTTACCAAACACCCGATACGCTTTATATAAAGTCAGAACATTATTTTGGCAACGACGACTCACATTTTTTAGCCGCAATGCACATTAACAGACTCAATGTTTGTGGTGCCCGTGGTGGCACAAAAAACGCACACTTTTCTTTCACGAAAGTAAAAAAGGAATTCCTCCACCCCTTTCCTCCTTCCAGTAAGTCTAACACAGTCCACCCTCCTAACATCTGTGTCAAATAACGTTGCCGTTAGGCCAGAGATTTTTTCACGTAACAAACCAGTGTCACACAGTTCTTCCCAACACATATATCATTTGTGTCACCTAACTCAAACACCATTACCACATTAAAATGCCATTTCCCTCTTACCTCCATAGACGGCCGTCTTGCGAGTTATCACTTGGCGGCAAAGTAGAACTACTATCTAGATTAGTTATTACGGTTAGCTAATTATTCTGTTATTAACCTAGCCTGTTAAACCTAGCCTGTTGGATTTCAAAAGTAGACGTTAGCTAGTCAGTGAGGGGTAGTTCTAGAACTATCCAAATACAAATCGATGAAACGTTTGTGGGCCGGCTTGCAAACGATATAGCCAGATAAAAGTACTTGCTCACACAATATATCGTAAACGTATCTATATTTATGGCATTCAGTCATATTTATATAACATGATAAACACAGATAGTACAGACAATGGTGATAATTGCCAAGGTAACATGCTAACTTCACCTGACATGTTGGCATTGGCCAGGCTTGCTTGACGGCTGTAGCTAGAGCCCTTTAACTTACCTCTTTCAAGGTCTCCCCATCCAAAATGTATTAGGCTACTTCTAACAGGTGTATTTTAGAAAACATTTATTTACCAAACTTGACTCGGGAGTTCATCCTTCTTGTTGTGAAAACTTATGGTCCGTAGCACTGTTTCGCTGTCGGAGTGAAGTTCATCTGTCCGTCTGTCTAGTTGAACTTGAAAACGAAGAAGAATGTGATGTCGTTGGTTGCACGTGACAGTAGTCTGAGGTCAGTAGGAACTAGAAGCCGAGTAGCGACGCCAGAGATTTTAGGCCTAGAACTAAACTCAGAAGATAGATCTTTTATGTTCTTACCAAAAATTATTATTCCCTGGAGCAAATTATATGACCTGCAGTGTGTAAATAACTACATGTTTTTTTATATAGATTTTATTGTCAATAATGAAAACTAACCTTTCTTCTTTGGTGAAAGTAGCCTGTAATGACATCATACATCCCACAATGCAAAAGGAGTTACAGTAGCAATACCACATAAAGTTTTAATTGTGTTTTACTGTACATGTTTGTGGTAAGTCACTGTTGCAGTGTACAGTAGCAATACTGTGTTTTGTTTGAATGGTAATTTACCATTAACTTAAAATCATTAAAGGGGTATGCCACTATTTTGGGGCTTAAAAAGCTAAAATCGTTGGCCAGGGTTTATAAAGGTGGTAAAGTGTCTTATTTTTCATGTAAGCCATTGTCTTGCTTTAACACAAGTTAAAAGAGGGAGTATGTCGCTAGTGAAAGTCAATGGATCCGTGTAGCATGCATGCAGGTTTATTAACCAGTTATCATTTATCTACTGTAAGAATGCTGTAAACCCAGTTTACCCATCACCCACTCTGCCCAGGCTTTTACTGCCATCTTGCTCTTGGCATCATGTAATGTTTCATAACATACCCAGCAGTTTACCCAGTCACTTTGGCAAGCGCAGTCTCCCATCCCATGACAATAAACACACACACACACACACACACACACACACACACACACACACACACACACACACACACACACACACACACACACACACACACACACACACACACATCCCATCCCATCCCATGACAATAAGCACACACACACACACACACACACACACACACACACACACACACACACACACACACACACACACACATCCCATCCCATGACAACAAGTTCACATCTGTCTCCTGTCTCTGGAGAAACACTGCGGCTGTCAGCATGCATATGCACAAACATGCAGTCACACTCTCACGCTCTCACACATGCACGCACGCACACACTCACGCACACCACGCACGCACGCAAGCACACACACACACGAACGCACACACAAACACACACACAGCATAAATATAACAGCGTAAGCATAAACACCCATGATGACAGCTGGCTGGGTAAACAAACATTTAATCACGGCCTGGGCCTCATATTTCTTGTTATCATACAGCGCATGCACACACACACACACACACACGCATATATATGGTTCCCCCATTCCAACCACCACCACACATGTAAAACATGCCTGCATTATCGTCACCCCATTCTTGCTCCAGGTTTACAAGCTGACGCAGTAGGGAGCACTAACAAAACAGTGCTACCGACAGTATAATAGCATGTGTATACGCATCAGCACATGCTAACACAAATGTATGGTGTAGCATGTACAATACACAGCAATGCAAATGTATGGTGTAGCATGTACAATACACAGCAATGCAAATGTATGATAATATGTACAGTACATACACATCAGCACAAATGCGCTACCACAAATGTATGATGCAGCAGTGGTGGTTCTAATGGGTTTTCTATTAGTGGAACAGCATGAGGCGTGAGTCATCGCAGATATCAAATACAATCTCCCCACGGGGGTCACTCAGAGGTCAATCTCCCCACGGGGGTCACTCAGGGGTCAATCTCCCCACGGGGGTCAGGACTGGCAGCAAGTGGATCACAGACCAGGACAGGAGGTCATAACCTGCTGCTCAGAGAGAGATGGATGGATATGGAGGTAGAGAGAGAGAGATGCAGATGGAGATGGAGATGGAGGTTGAGAGATATTGCGAATGACAAAGAATGAGGGAGCAAGATAATGACAGTGAAAAATGAGGAGAGAGGGATGGAGACAAAAAGGAGGAGAGAGTCGACGAGGAGGGAGAAGAGGATGGAAGTGCAGAGAGAGATTGAGAGAGGGAGGGAGTTAGGGAGGGAGAGAGAGAGAGAAGAGAGAGAAGGTCACAACCTTCTACTCTGAGGGGTCAGATGCTAATGTCTAATGGAGGAAGGCCCAGCACGCACCCCAGAGAGAGAGACAGAGAAAGAGAGAGAGAAGAGATCTCATTGTTTTTTTATTCAATTGCATTCCATCTGTCTTCTTATCCAAGTAGAAACACATACAGTTCAGTTCAGTTCAGTTCATAGAAGCTTTATTAGCATGACAAAAAATACTCTCTCTCTATCTGTCTATCGTACACACACACACACACACACACACACACACACACACACACACACACACGTGTGTAATTTTGGTGTTCACGTTTGTGCGCTTGGCGAAACATCCCCTCCTCACCTCGCCAGGCATGGCAGCACAGCTCAGTGATAAAAACATCAAGGTGATGTGACCTTCAGCTAGAACTGACAGCCATTTAGTAGGGGACAGGATTAAAGCAGATGACACACACATGCACACGCACACGCACACGCACACGCACACGCACACGCACACACACACACACACATTCACACACACACACGCAAACACGCACACACACGCACACATGCACACACGCGCGCGCACACACACACACACACACACACACACACACAGACACACACACACACCGTTTGCTTCTTTAATTTCGACCTTCACATATGAAATATAAACACAAACACATACCTTGATGGAGTTTGATAGAGTAATGATAAGCACACACACATGCGCATGCCCGCACGCACACACACAACAAGCAGGAAGTGGGTGTACTTTTAGGTGTGAATGTTGGGGACATGTTCATACCACTTTTGAGATAAACCTATCTTGTCCTCATCACCTTTTCACAAATATAATGCAAAAACAGCATTTGCCATTAAAATGTCCCCACCATTTTCCAAGCCAAACCTACACCTTTGCAGACACACAAACACACAGAGAGAAAGTGACGCACAAAGGTGAAGAAAAGGAAAGAAAGATTTGAAGAGAAAGAAAGAGAAAGAGTGAGAGATGACACATCATCAATAAGCAACATTCTACAAAATGCAGCCTTCAATTTTCTCCATCTCAGCACGGCGTCTGAAAAGCCATTTGGACAATACAAGTGTGTGTCATACAGTACTACCTGCATTTGAATTTTGCCACTTTGAAATGTCAAAGAGACATAATATAAATGTGCCTCTGCAATTTTTTAAGGTTATAATGAAAAAAAGCATCAGCTTTTCAAGTCTTTTCCATTTCATTCTCAAGCATTCATCAGTTTGTCCATCTTGCTAAAACCACCTAGACAGGTCATCAGCTGGGAAAATTAGGCCTTTCGTCCTACCGCACTTTTCACTGTGGATTACTGACCTGAAGGCCTATTGGAAGAAATTAAAACATGGGGCCACGTCAATTTTTGCTCAGAATTCAATATGGCCGCCATTTTCCAAAATGACTTGTTTTCATGCATTATTACATTGTACTATATCTCCTTCCTCCCTTCCTTGCTTCACATTTTCATGGTTTTCCGCCTTCCTCTCTCTTTCTCTCTCCCCATGCTGCCCTCGCCCACCCCACCCCCTCTCTGCCCCCTCTCTCCTCCCCCTCTCCCCTCTCTCTCCACCCCCTCTCCCCATCTCCTTCCCCTCTCTCACTTTCATCTTTTCTCATCTCATCTCCTCTCCTCTTCATCTCTTAGCTCTCTTCTCATCTCTTCCTCTTCTTTCTTCTCTTCCCCCTCCCCTCCTCAATTCTCCCTTCCCTTTTTCTCTCTCTCCTGTCCTCCCTCTCTATTGTCCCCCCGGGGGGAGGTTTGTCTGCCACACTCCCGTGCTAATTTGCTATTAAGCCGCGCCATGTTAGACACATGTGCTCCCCGAAGCTAATAATCGCCATGGGAACCTGTCAGGAAGTAGCACTGCGCTAGGCGAGCCATTATGGCACACTCCCGTATCGATGAACAGTAAGTAACTTATACATCAAACACAGACCACGCACTGCAGTGCAGTGGAGAGCAGTGCAGCTCCGGAGAGTACAGAGCAGAGCACTGCATCTGAAATCCATCCAAGAGAAAAAAAAAGAACTCTTCACTATTACAAATCAATAAGGATGAAAATGGTTTAGACGGCGTAATCCCTGTGGACCACTGAGGCAAGATGATGACCACAGACCTCCACGGATGTCTGACTGAACGGTGCAGCAACCAGTAATGGGCAGCCATGGGTAAGCGGTTAGGGCGTCAGACTTGTAGCCCAAAGGTTGCCGGTTCAACTCCCGGATGGGTGGAGTAGCCTAATTAACCAGTGCTCTCCCCCATTCTCCTTCATGACTGAGGTACCCTGAGCATGGTACTGTCCTGCTGCACTGCTCCCTTTCGGGTGCCATTGGGGGCTGCCCCCTTGCACGGGTGTCCACTTGTGTGCTATGGAGTGCTGTGTTATTATGACAATGGGAATTGGAGTACACCAGTTGGGCTTTCACTTCAGTACTGATTCACCAGGTATGCTGCATCAGATGACCCTCTTGTGGTCAAAATCACACAGCTTGACGGCTAATACCTTCTGCAATCAGGCCCAGTGCAATTTGTCAAAGCAGGAGAAAGCTACACAGTATGTATAATGGACAAAGCTACACAGTATGTATAATGGACAAAGCTACACAGTATGGACAAAGCTACACAGTATGTATAATGGACAAAGCTACACAGTATGTAAAATGTATCATCAGCTGCATTTTGCTTTGAGACTGAAGAGATAAATGGAAGAGTGGGGGAGAAAATGAGAGAGAGAGAAAAGGTAGAGAAAGAGAGACAGAAGGAGAGAGAGCAGAGACAGGAAGAAGGAGAGGTAGAGCAACAGAGAGAGAGAGAGAGAGAGAGAGAGAGAGAGAGAGAGATGGTGAATTCACTTTGAATGCGTGTTATGACCAAAAGTCCATTAAGCGGACAGGGACATTACAAATGGCTCCTGCCACATGTGGAACATAGCTAAAAGGGCAAATACACACACACACACACACACACACACACACACACACACACACACACACACACACACACACACACGGAGGCACACGTGAACACACGTGCACACACACACACACACACACACACACACTGATCCCTCTCTCCTACACTCTTCCCTCTCTCCTACACTGATCCCTCTCTCCTACACTGATTCTTTCCTCTCTCCTACACTCATCCCTCTCTCCTACAATCATTCGTCCCTCTCTCCTACTCTGATTCTTCCCTCTCTCCTACCCTCTCTTCACTCTCTCCTATCCTTCCTCATCACTCTTACCCTCATCTCTCTCTCCTTCCCTTTGTCATCCCTCTTTCCAACACTCATCCTGACCTCTCTCCTCTCCTCATCCCTCTCCTACTCTCTCCTCTTCCCTCTCTCCTACTCTCTCCTCATCCCTCTCTCCTACGGTTTGTCATCCTTTGCTCATATTTTCCATCATCTCTCCATTTTCCCATCTCTCTCCGTTCTTGCTGACGTCAAATGAGCTTGGACACTATGTAATTTCATCAGGGCTCTCTCTTTCTCTAACTCTCTCCGTCTCTCTGTTTCTCTCTCTCGGTCTCCTCTTGTCTTCCCGTAGTAGATGGATGGTATCCGTCTGACCCTGTGAGCTAATGCCTAATACCACTCCGCCTCAGGCAGCGGCATAGCCCTAAGATGGATGCAGGGATCTGTGTGTGTGTGTGTGTGCGTGCGTGCGTGCGTGCATGTGTGTGTGTGTGTGCAGGGGCATTGCAACAAATGGTGGGCCCTTATGTACAGTCAGCTCCAATGGACCCTCCAGCCATATAGGCCTGTATATATATCTACATCAGGGGTGTCAAACATGCGGCCCGCGGGCCGCCTCCTACGGCCCGGGTGTAGAAACAAATTTTTGTGACTGCGAGCGTGTGCACACACACCGCCTATACCAAATTGTTACGTGGTCAAGTAAACTGATCGGTGAACCACAGCTGCACCCTTCTTCCCTGTATGCAAAGCAACTACAGCGGATAGCAATGGCTATCCTAGATGATAGCCGACACCCCTTGCATAGTGAGTTCCAGTACCTCCCCTCTGGACGGAGGCTGGTAGTTCCTGGTTGCAGAACCAATAGGTTCAAAAGCAGTTTTGTCCCAGCTGCAATTACTTTGCTAAACAAGATGTAAAATAAAAAAAATGTATTTGCAAAAAATGCTCTTTGCACTTTAGCTGCACCAGGACTGTGTTGTCACTTCTGCCATGGTCAAATGTCAAACATTTTTATTTATTTCCTTGTGAAGCCTACATGTGTTTTTTAGACTCCATGTTTATGTGTCATGTGTCTTGTGGTTCTGATGTAAGGACAGCCATCTTCTCTTTTATACTGCAAACCCAGTTTACCTTCGGGTACCAATAAAGTTGAACTGAACTGAACTGAACTGAACACACACAGACACACAGACACACATACACACACACACACACACACACACACACGCACGCACGCACGCACGCACGCACGCACGCGCACACACACACACACACACACGCACGCACGCACGCAAGCACGCACGCACACACACACACACACACACACACACACACACACACACACACACACACACACACTCCATTTTGAATTCACAGAGTTGTTTTCCACAGGGAAAAAATAATTAATAGTAATATTTCCATGAAACAAAAGGACTGCTGCCTCTGACCTTGCTTCTGGCAAAGCCACATAATAAATAATAGAGAAATAATATCAATAATGTGTGAGGACAGACCGGAAACCAGCCAGCCAGACAGGAAGGCTGCCAGTCAAAGAGTAATGTCGGACAGACAAACAAATAGACAGACAGAACAGTCGAAGAGTTAGACAGAGTAAAAGGATGTCTTACCTGTATTGAAGTCAGAGGGGTTGATGTGAACATGAAAGAGAAAAGAAAAAATACATTTAGGGTGGAATTAAGAAACTAATTTTCATTTAGTCATTTAGTTAGCAGTTGACCTTTAAATACAATATACTCCATGGTGACTTGTCATCTGTATTTTCAGCATCATACCAAACTTTCAGAAAGCCCTTGCAGCTAGACGTGTGAAGCACGTAAAGAGGAGAGATGGGGTTCAGACTTCAGATTGGCATTTGTTAAATTTGAGTGGTATATCCTGCTGCATTTTGCAGCTGACCAACAACTGATTGACCAGACTGTCAAGTTTTAGAATGAAGCCAGTCCTGTCCCATCAATTGGGCCCTGGAATGTGGCATGTTTACTATGACTTTGCTGGTATCTGGAGAGCTCAGAGCGAGAGCCTCTGCTGTTGAAGGCCATTGTGCACAGTGTGCTGACGCCTAACTTTCCAGATAGCAGACACATCTCTAGGCTGTGTGTTATCCTTAGCGATAGGTGTTTTTATGCTTCGTCACTACTGGAGACATGGAGACAACATCTTCTTTAACTAAGATCATGTGTAACCTGCTGACATGAGGAAGACGGTATAAAAACCGTTGCCACCATTTTGTCGGTCGATTTGCCTGTCATCCGCCAGAGATAGTATGCTGCCTAGTTAGTGAGACGCATTTGAAGAAAAAAGCATCTGTGTGTAAACCCAAGTACAGATTTTCTCTTCTTGCCTTGGCAGCACTTACAAACCAAGCTAAAAAAAACAAAACACACACAGAAGAAATGTTCAGGAGAGCAAGGTTCCTCTTGAGAAGCAAACTATTGTAGAGAAGAATAAATAAACAAATGAAAATAAGAAGTCCCTTCTCAGCATGCAGAGTGTTGGCCTGTGGGTGAGACTGAGAGCCACCTGCATGTAGCCTGGCACTGAGCCCAGTCACCTCCCCCTCCACCTGGGGAGAGGAGAGGAGAGAGTGCCACCACTGCTGGTACCATAGCAAGGTCAGTCATGCCTGGACATCTCAGCAAGGAAACCTGCCTGCCTGACTCCCTGCCTGCCTGCCTGCCTGCCTGCCT
>NC_085880.1:46471221-46473721 GCF_034702125.1 Engraulis encrasicolus | reverse complement strand
TGTCCGCCTGTCGGCCTTGTTAAAAGATTCTGTCAGGAGGATACCTCAAAAAAACTAATCAACTGATTTGGACGAAACTTTGTTGAGTTGTTAGTGATGACCCAAGGAATAAGTGATTACATTTTGGTGGTGATCCGGATCACGGACCGAAACCAGGACTTTTTTGAAAGGTTCTTCACCATCTGTATACAGTATCTAGACGCCCCTAGTGACCAGAAATTAAATTGCGGGGACATGCGTGTTTGTGTGCTGTACACCGAAGGATCCACAAACAATCATTCTTGAACACAGCAAGACTTCTCCTTAGCTCTCTAACACAGTGTGTCTAAGTGGTAGTGGCAATACTCCAGCTTTTTGTGTCTGTGTGTGTGTTTGACAGAAATGCACTTTGCCTCCTTAGTGCTGACGTGATGCCCAGCGGGTGATGCCAGGGAAAGACACACACACACACACACACACACACACACAGACACACACACACACACACACACACACACACACACAGACACACACACAGACACACACACAGACACACTCACACACGCGCACACACACACACACACCCTCACACACACACGCACACACGCACACACACACACGAAATGGACACACACGGAATACACACACACACACACACACACACACACATGCACACACGCACACATGCACGCACACGCACACACACACACACACACACACACACACACACACACACACACACACACACACACACACACACACACACACACACACACACACACACACACACACACACACACACACTGACTTCATGCCCAGTGGGTACTGCCAGGGGCAGCTGTCTGGTGCCCGTGGTGCCAGTCTGAACACCCCCCCCCTCCTCCTCCGACACAAGCACGCACAAGCACGCACACACACACACACACACACACACACACACACACACACACACACACACACACACACACACACACACAAACACCCCCTCCACCCCACCGCCTGCACTGCGTAATACAAATGTGACCTTGTGTGCCTGTGTACCCAGGCAGTTCGGAAAACTCAAATATTAAGGGGCACAGGCGGCTCCCCTCTCCCCTGGTCGGCCTTGGTATTGTGGTCTTAAGGGCCAGGGAAGGCCCCCGTGGTGCTTGCTTTTGTGCCCCGCAGTGTGGAGAACTCAGAGCTGAACAGGGCACAGGGGGTGACACAGGCAGGGACTCCCCTCTTCCCTGGTCGCACTGGTATTGTGGTCTTGTGTGTGTTCACTCCAGTTTCTGTATGGATCATTTTGTACTACCTTTGACCTCCCAGTGCATTTCAACAGCCCTTCAAAGAACCACAATACCCAGGACAACCAGGGGAGAGGAGAGGGGAGCTGTGTGTAGCCACCCCCTGTGCCACACTGCCCCAAAGGCACACAGGCGGGCAACACGGGCGCCTGACCTTGCCCTTAAAATTACCGACCACAATACTCAAGCCGACCAGGGGAGAGGGGACCCCTCCGATCCCAAAACACGGGTGCCTGCCCCTGGCCCTTAAAACACACATGCTCTCCTCTCCCCTGCTCGGCCTGGCTCCCCTCTCCCCTGCTCGCCCTGGCTCCCCTCTCTCCTCTCCCCTGCTCGCCCTGGCTCTCCTCTCCCCTCTCCCCTGCTCGCCCTGGCTCCCCTCTCCCCTGGTCGGTCTGGGTATTGTGGCCGGTAATTTTGAAGGGCCGGGGCAGGGCAGGGGATAATCGGTGCCAGGTCATGTGAGAGTAAATATTTCGATTTGGGCCAGGGCTGTTGACTCCACATGCTTTTGAGAGAGACATGGTTCACATGGTTCACGCGTCTGCTTACAAGAATGCAACAAAGGCAGCCAAAAAACAGAAGCCATACGGGCATACTTTCTGCTTTGATTTGTTTTTGTTTTTGTTTTTCCTTACTTACACAGACACAGACACAGACGCACACACAGACGAACACACACACACACACACACACACACACACACACACACACACACACACACACACACACACACACACACACACACACACACACACACACACACACACACACACACACACACACACACACACACGGATCAGGGCACTCAGATGTGGCCCCTGGTTGCAACAAATACATAACTGACGGAGTTAGAGCATAGAGCAGTGCATTCCTGATTGGCTGAAATGGAAGCCTTTTTTTACATCTTTGACAAACATGTACTGCATATAAAGTCTGGACTATAATCTCTCTCTCTCTCTCTCTCTCTCTCTCTCTCTCTCTCTCTCTCTCTCTCTCTCTCTCTCTCTCTCTCTCTCTCTCTCTCTCTCTCTCTCTGAGTTCAGGGCCCACAGGCCACTCCCCTGGTCCATCTGGGCATTGGGACATTTCAAGGGCCAAGTGAGGGGGCATCGGCACCATGTTGTGGGGATAAATATTTTTATTTGGGGCCACTCGGTAGCCCCAATACACACTCCACAGGAACATACAGGCCATGGGTCACAGAAAGCCAAAGACCAAAACACACAGTA
>NC_085880.1:46461221-46463721 GCF_034702125.1 Engraulis encrasicolus | reverse complement strand
TTGGTCACTTACACTTAGCTGACGCTTTGTATCTAAAGTGACTTGAAGTTATTTACAGGGTATTTGTTATGGTCCCTGGAGCAGTATGGGTGTTAAGTGCTTTGTTCAAGGGCACTTCAGCCATGGGTGGAGGTGTAGGGAGTGGAGGGTGGGATTCGAACTGGCAACCTTCTGATCCAGTTCCACGTCCTTAACCATTTTGGCATAGCTGCCCCAGACATCATATAGTTGCCTTTATTTTGTTGTACTGCCTTACCAAGCTGATAAACATAGCTCGGTCTGATAAACCTCCCATGAAGAGGAAGGCTCAACAGCCATCTGTCCATGGGCAGCCGTGGTATAATGGTTAGGGAGTTGGACTGAAGATCACAGAGTTGCCGATTCGAATTCCGCCCTTACCTCTTCCTACACCTCCATCCATGACTGGAGTGCCCTTTAGCAAGACACCTAACCCCACAATGCTCCAAGGACTGTAACCAATATTATGTAGAATCTGTAAGGTGCTTTGGATTTAAAAAAAATGCCATCCAAGTGTAATGTAATGAATAATGTACGTAGACAAAGGTAACGCCAAATCAGAGTACTAATTTCTAATATCAAATGTGTTGCATTTGATTTTCATTGCTGCTTCTTTTTTGGTCAAAGGAATAGCCTAGGGTTAGATATGCCTATGGCAGTGGTTCTTAACCGGGGGTGCGGGCACCCCCTGGGGGTGCGCCAGAAATCTCAGGGGGTGCGCAGAATTTTGTTTGTTTTGAGGTTATGAACAAAATTCTGCTTACCAACATTATAATTAGGCCAAATTAAGGCATATTTTGGTCCCCATTTAAAGTCATAAAGTATTGATTAATGGCTCTAGCAAGAATCATTGTAATTAATCAATGAAACATTTTTTTTAGTGCATATACACGAGTAGAAGTTTGGTTTGGGGGTGCGCGGCTTGTCTTCTGCAAAGGGAAAGGGGTGCATTAAGAAAAAAGGTTAAGAACCACTGCTCTATGGGAATAGACTGCCTAGCCAAACTGCTAATGGAATTTGATGTAGCATCACAGCAGCACCTTCTAAAAATAATTACCAGTCATGTTTTGTGAAAATAGATTTTGGTAACTCTCTTTGACTGCTGTGACCTTTGTCAGTTTTTCCGCTTTATTTTCTCTATTATTATTATTTTTCTGGCAACTTCATTGGTATGATTAAATTCTCTTCTCACCTGTTGTGATTTTTGTGTGTGTTTATTTTCTGTGAAGCGCATTGATTTGACTCTGTGAATGAAATTGCCTGTAAGTTGCTTAAAACTTAAAACTTTGGACAACACGACCACGAATGAGGATCTTCACAGACTTACTAAGTAATATAATGATACCGAGGATATATAGGCTATATGGGTTGGATATACAGTAGGGTACAAATAGTCATGAATGTTTATGACATGGATATTATGTTCACGACACTTCCATGACTGCGTTACGAAACTGTTATGGCACTGTCATGTCATACCTGTGACACTGGTATAAAGTTAAGTGTTACCGACCGTTTAAGACTGTATGAAGATAGGACACCTGCATACCTGTGGTGGAAATACCTGACGCTATTAAGATTAATGTTTGACTTTTGGTTAAACAAAAAAACACAGCTGGGCTTTCTGCTTGGCTGGCAGGCTGGCTGGTTGAATAGCGGCAGATGGTTTTGCAGTAAAACTCACACCACACTCCACACACCACACACCACACACAGGCTGTTTATCACTTTCACTTGAAATGTCACAGCCAGGGAATTGATTACCTCTGATTTGTTTTTGTTTTTTTTACTTCTTTTTCTTTTATTTTTTCTCTGCTGCTCTGCACACACATGGTATTTTAATTCATTTGAATGAGTAATAGTTCTCCATAACCCAGATATTCATGCAGCTAATTCTTCTAAAATAGGAACAATTGTCCAAAGCAGAATGGCATTTCATAGCATACAAGGTTATAGTCTATTGAAACCAATACATGTCAAAATAAGTATAACTACCATCCTGTTCAGCCATATGGAAGGGTTTATTTTTAATCACGCAGTATGTGCAGACTGCAATGTGTGTGTGTGTATGTGTGTGTGTGTGTGTGTGTGTGTGTGTGTGTGTGTGTGTGTGTATGTGTGTTTGTGCATGTGTGTGTGTGTGTGTGTGTGTGTGTGTGTGTGTGTGTGTGTGTGTGTGTGTGTGTGTGTGTGTGTGTGTGTGTGTGTGTGTGCGTGCGTGTGTGTGTGTGTTTATTTATTCCAAAGGACATTAATCACCATTGGTGTATACTATATACCATCAGGCTAATTTATAACCTCTGCCTCTAGTAGCAATTTCCTACCACAGTTAATAATGTATTACATAAGGTACACGCTTTCACAAGAAAAGCACAGTTCACTGAGGAGAGAACGTTTATGTGTGTGTGTGTGTGTGTGTGTGTGTGTGTGTGTGTGTGTGTGTGTGTGTGTGTGTGTGTGTGTGTGTGTGTGTGTGTGTGTG
>NC_085880.1:46433721-46446221 GCF_034702125.1 Engraulis encrasicolus | reverse complement strand
AATTTGGCAGCACAGACAGTTGAAATCATAACCTTAGAGTACAGCAACTACTTTATGCTCAGCAAAGCAATTGTCACCTATATTAACATCTTATTTGCTGTGATGGTGGTTGGCAGCACAAAGACTGTTTAAGATCCTGTCGTGTACCTTCAAAAGACCTTCTCTATGCTACTCTTTGATGGGTCACATTCAGACAGTGGCTGGGTTGCCTGAAAAACGTTTCTGCTCACTTGCGCCACTCCAGGGACTATGGCGAGTGACTCAATTTCGTTTGGGACTGGGGTTTATGTTTAAGACATAACTTAGATGTACTGGGACGCCAGTAATATAAGGAAATTAAATTCTCAGCCCCTATGAAGTAGCGATTTTCCACTATTGCATCCTGAAATACAGAATTTGAAAAATCTTAAGGGATACCCCACTTCCATTTAAAATGAGCCACTCACCAAAGTCCCTATGGATAAGTGAGCAGGAGCTTTCCAGGTGAACCAGCCACTGCCTCAATTTCACTTTGGGGTGGGGTTCACAATTCCCACCTCTTACGAAGCAGCATTTTGCGGCTTTGCATTGCATCCTGAATACAGGCTTTGAATACATCTCTTCACATTTCTCTCAGTCCTTATGAAGCAGCATTTTAACATTGTATGCTGAAATACAGGATGCGTATAACGTAAGGGATACCCCACTCCCAGGTGAAATCGAGCCTCAATTTGGCAGCAAAAACGCTTGAGATCACTTGAGATCATTTTGCTGCTTTTCATTGCATCCTGAAATACAGGCTTTGAATAAATCTCTTCACATTTCTCTCAGCCCTTATGCAGCAGCATTTTAACACTGTATGCTGAAATACAGGATAGGTATACCCCACTCCCAGGTGAAATTGAGCCTTGAAATAGTAACCTTAGAGTACAGCAACTACTTAAAGATGGTAATATAGGTGACAATTGCTTTGCTGAGCATATTTGCTGTGATGGGGGTTGGCAACACAAAGACTGTTTTAACCCAGTCTTGTACCTTCAGAAGCGCGCTCTCTATTCTGCTCTTTGATGGGTCACATTAAGACAGTGGCTGGGTTACCTGAAAAACTTTTCTGCTCACTTGCACAACTCCAGGGACTATAGCGAGTGACTCAATTTCGCTTAGGATTGGGGTACATGTTTAAGACAAACAACTTAGATGTACTGGGACCACAGTAATAAAAGGAAATTAAATTCTGACATGAGGTAGCGTTTTTCCAACATTGTATCCTGAAATACAGGCGTTATTAAGGGATACCCCACTCCGAGGTAAAATTGAACCACTCAAAGTCCCCATATTCGGATAAGTGAGCAGGAGAGTTTTCCCGGTGACTCAGCCACTGCCTCAATTTCACTTTGGGGTGGGGTATTGGTCAAAAACCAACACCTTAGACCCACTGAATAATTACAAAAAACAGCAATTAACTTGTGAAACACACAAAACAATGCAATAGTAACAATCAGTAATCAACAACTGACAGATTTACTTCTCAATGAATGCGTTCCACTCGGCCATTGCTTTTTTGTATGAACTAGTGGCATCCTTATCATGGAGGGCGTCACCAATGACCTCCGTTTGAATAACAGAGAGCAGGGTTGCCACACATTTGGGGTATGTGAGGTGCAATGTATAATAGTAGGCCATCAACACCAACATCCCTTCTGAAAAATCTTCCTGCTTGAGGGTTGTAACAGGTACGTTACCCACAGCCACGATGGTAGTTGAGCCATCAAACAGCAGAACTGGGGAGCAGAGAGGACGCTTCTGCAGGTAGAGGGCAGGGTCTTCGTATGACTGGAGCAACAACAAAAAAAAAGAATGTGCAGAGAGAAGACAAACAAATGTTTAACGTCGGCAACTTGCAGATTTTAAAACTTTAAGATTCTAAAAACATTTATTTACAATAGGGGAGGGAGGAATGCATCAAGAAACACCACACAACTTTTTTATTGTCCTGAAATGGCTTGGAACTCAAGGTTTTGCGTCACTGGCCAGTTCCCTCATCTGGTGGCCCTGGCCCCGGCTGATGGGGGCATCTAGATTTCTAGGCTAAACAATAGCAGCAGCTCGCTGCCGAGAACTGGCTGTTAGCTGACTAAAATATCATGCTGACATAACCAGCGAAAATAACAAATGAGACTGCATATAAATGATGAGCCAATTGAGGTGAGAAGGGGATTTGGACAAGGAAATAAAATCGCTTGTGAACAATGGAAAAGCCCCTTCAAAAAGGAGAGCTGAACGCCTCAAGAGCAAAGATGTGGGTTCAACCTTCTCAAAATAAGCAGTAGCCTTTTATATGCATATCTCCTCGTTCTCCTTACTGGAAATGTGCAATAAAAACGGGGGTATACCGAGAACAAGTCATATCAAACATCCCGTGTAGGGAAATGCAGAACATGATTGCAGTTGTGTGAACGACGAAGGAGGGAACTCATGAGCAAGGGAGAGAATCGCACATATGAACATTGAAAAAGACTCTTAGAAGTGGAGAGAGCTGGTCAGCTCAGCAGTTATCAGCAGTAAGTGTCAAAAACAGCTGACTGCACAGGGTAACAGACACATCATGTAATAAATGTAGTATAGATTAATAACAGACAAGCTGATGCAAAGTTTTAGATTTTTTTTTTTTACAGTTTTGTGAATGAATGAATTTGCTTAAATCTGGGGAAATATTTGCTTACCTTCAGTATATGAATAAGTGCCTCACTGCAAGCAAGCTTCTTTGGTGGCAAAACGGATGAGGGGAAGAGGGGTGGCAGTGCATTGAAGAGGGCCAGTGTGAAATCCACTAAAAAATAGAAAGAATGGTCAGAATGCTGTAAACCCATTGATGCTGGACATTGCATTGTGCAACATTGGTCCTGGCGCTTCACAACATTCAGGGTCGTGAGATTCGAGACAATTTTATGAAGTGTCTTGGTATGTTAAGAGTTAAATGAACACATTCCAATGCAAGATGAGGGTCTTAACATTTAAATACAACTTATTGCATGTTTTTATGTGCTTCAGAGGCTAATATATTTAGGTCTTTATATTCTGAGGGCAACCTTTCTTAAAAAGGACTTAGGCATTCACTGCATATAGATATGGAACAGTAACTTACCACTGCGAACATCCAAAGGAAAAGGGGGTTTGAGGACTTTCTTCCACACGCTGTAGAACTGCACCTTCGTGCAGAATTCTGTCCATCTTCCTCTTACGTCCTCGATGTATCTGCGGTTAGTACCATCTACTATGCGCCGTAGCTCATCCATGGCCTGAAACATCATAAAACACTGTGTTCAAAACGCTTACAACATACACAGCAATTGAGGTTCAGATAAGAAAAAACCAAACATACGTTTTGAACATCTTTAAAGCATGGATATGCATCAAGGATTTTTGCAGGTCGGTCTTCTTCCTTGGTAACATCTGAATCGATAAAGGCCCGCCTTGCTTCGAACTCGAGGTCCAGAATTTGCGCCACATCATTTTGATTGGGTTTTGCATTGGGCTTGTTGTACATGTTGCTCAAGGTTTTGTAGTGTCTGGCCTGCATCTTCAGACTGTCGAGACCCGCTTAAACAACAATAAACAAAGACATTTTAATGTTAACATTGTAACACCAGTGAAAATTTAAAACACAAATAAAATAAAATGTTTAAATACAAAGAATGTTTTGCAAAACTTATAAACAAGTTCTACAGGCTGAGAAGTGTGCTGAGGAGGGCTTACCAGCAACATCTTTTGCAGGCATGGTTGGTGAAGCAATCACAGTCATGGGTGCCGGTGAGGAAGACCTGGATGATGGAATGGCTGCTTTGGTGCCACTCTTTGTCTTTTTTGGCACAGGGGGATCTCGTGCTGGGGACGCTTCTTGAGAAATAATAGGGGAAAAATACAGAAAAATTATAATCTCTTAAAGGGACACTGAGATTTTTAGTTGTTTATTTCCAGAATTCATGCTGCCCATTCACTAATGTTACCTTTTTCACGAGTATATACCGCCACCATCAAATTCTAAGCATTCATTATGACTGGAAAAAATGCACTTTTCATACATGAAAAGGGGGATCTTCTCCATGGTCCGCCATTTTGAATTTCCAAAAATAGCCATTTTTAGCTGCAAAAATGACTGCTTGGACCATACTAGAAAATATGTGTTTGTTACTCAGTAAACTTTCATGTAAAGATCAAATTTGACAATAGGCAACACAGTTTCCATGATCAGCATAGTTGCAGTACCTTTTATGACCATTTCCTGCACAGTGTCCCTTTAAACTAGCACCACCCGCCAGCAGCTTATTTTTTGCCTGCGAGTGGGTATAGACTCAGATAATGTCCGAACGCCCTGAATCTGGCAAACCAATCACAACGCAGGGGATATACGTTTTGAATCTTTCGGGCGGGGTTTTCAGGGAGTTATGACAAAGCGTTGTTGCCATCAACAATTTTCCGATGAGTCATTGATCGGGGCTGGACTAAATATTCACTTCTAATCTGGAGTCCGTTTCTCGATTCTTGTCGTTGCTAACCGTCTTAAGTCGGTCTTGAGTTGGTCGTAAGTTGCTCTTGAGTTGGTCTTAAGTTGGTCTTCAGTTGGTCTTTAGACGCAAGACCAACTTAAGAACAACTTAAGAACAACTTAAGACCAACTCAAGACCTTGGTTACAACGTTGGTCTTAAGAACGAACAAAATGGCTAAAGTCGTTAGCAAAGGCACTGTCGAGAAACGACCCCCTGGTTCCTACCAGGGCTCCGTTTCTCGATTCTTGCCTTTGCTAACCGTCTTAAGTCGGTCTTGAGTTGGTCGTAAGTTGCTCTTGAGTTGGTCTTAAGTTGGTCTTAAGTTGGTCTTCAGTTGGTCTTTAGACGCAAGACCAACTTAAGAATAACTTAAGAACAACTTAAGAACAACTTAAGACCAACTCAAGACCTTGGTTACAACGTTGGTCTTAAGAACGAACAAAATGGCTAAAGTCGTTAGCAAAGGCACTGTCGAGAAACGACCCCCTGGATGGTGGAATGAATGCTTTGGTGCCACTCTTTGCCTTTTTTGGCACAGGGGGATCTCGTGCTGGGGACACTTCGAGAAATAATGGGGGAGGGGGGGGGGAGGAAGGAAGGAATCACACACAAACACAATTATTAAAATGAATACAACCAAAAATCAGGCATAGTGCAACTTTGGTTCAACAAAGTACAAAAAAATAAAATGAATATAAATTTAAAAAGATAAACAAAAACCTTCTAGTTTCGTTTCATGACTGTAGTAATTGTTACTTTTGCATACCTGCACTGCAATTGTCATCACTGAGGTCTTCACTGCTCTCAAGAATGACTGTATCAGCCGATCCGCTCGTGTCTGTCAAATCCGTGTCAATGTCTTGGTCTTCACTGAAGAGAGTCTTTGCTGGGCCTCTCAGAAGAACGGGGCCCTGCCTCTTCCTGCATGGGGATCTCATATTCTGGAGTCGCTTGAAAATGTTTGTGTAGACCGTCAGCTGTGGTGAAAGAATGCTAGTTAAGTAGTGTATCTTTTTTCCCAGGTTCGTTGTTTGTTTTGGTTTAGTAGAGAAGAGAAGAGCAAGTTAATTTGCCTGACACAAAAGCACTGCTATATACTACACATTTCAAGAAAAGAAACAGTCATCCACAAAGTTGACGGTAATGATAAGATTTGTGGTAGAGAGCAAGGATTTCAGTGACCTGAAATATTTACTGTTAATTTAGTGCAAGAATGAGTCCTCATATGACAGTGGTGTGGCACAGATCAGAGTCCTAATGCACAGTCCAGGTAGATAGCTAGTACCGTATTCAACACACACAGTGGTGGGTTTGCGCTTGAAGCAGGAGGCATTTTAGACATTACAAAAGATATAGAAGGCAAATAGATATATTTTTAAGAAAACAATACTTACGTGTGGCATATTTGGATCAGCATCACGCAGCATGGGGTAGTACTCAATTATTTTCTGCGACATGACTTTCATTTCCAGCTTTGAGGGATAGCTTGCTTCTTTTCCCATCGGACTTGCGCGAAGGATTGCAACCATGCTTGTTATGGTGTTTCTTATTAGTCTGCAACACAGCTCCTTCGACATCTCGAAGCCTCTTTCCTTCCCACTCCGAAGGAGTGCAAAATATTGACCCCGTACCAAATCCAACTCTGAGTCTGGCATCTTCATCTTTTTCTCATCTGATGTGGGAGTGGAGGTTTTAAGCTGGCATGGTGACGCAGAAGTAGTTGAGGGCATGGTCCTGTATTCACTGCAAGCACTTGAATCTTGGTCTATATTTCCAGACTATTAGAATAATGCAGGAAGAAAACAAAATGCATTGGGACAATTAGAAACACGGTTAATGCTTAATACAATTTAATGTTCATCAAGTACACAGTGCATACATAGATGTATAAATAGATCTGATGTAACTTACATTTTCATTGATGAAATCCCAAATTCTTCTCCTTCTAAGAAAGTTTTCAGGGCCAGGAAAAGGGTCTTGCAAGTCCTCTCGGCTAAGGGATTTCAAGGTGCATTCATCAACACTTGCAGCTGTAGAAGACAAATAAAAACACTGTGTGTAAAGTAAAGTCCAGTTAAAAATACAAGCAACGTAAAAAGGTCATGCATGAAAAGGGGAATCTTCTCCATGGTGCGCCATTTTGAATTTCCAAAAATAGCCATTTTTAGCTGCAAAAATGACTGTACTTGGACCACACTAGAAAATATTTGTTTATTACTTAGTAAAGTTTCATGTAAAGATCAAATTTGGCAATAGGCAGCAGAGTTTCAATGAGCAGCATAGTTGCAGTACCTTTTTGACAATTTCCTGCAGTGTCCCTTTAACCTAAAAAAAAATATTTGACTTACCTTCCAATACCGAACGAGTGGCTTCATCAAAGCCATCCATTGTCATCAGGTTAGGCGGCAGGCTATACCAAAAACACAAAGCCAGAATTAATTAGCGGGGGGAAAACGTGGATATCCATGCACACTCAATACCTACACTCTTCTGTAGTCGTGCAGACAGCGAGCGAGTCGTGATGGAAAATTCCAGACTAGGATTAGAGCTCTAGCCAATTGGTTTGCAAGACTTCGGTCTAACAATCCAGTCGGTGTGCCCCAAGCCAGGCCGTGCCCTCACGCAACACCTTTGAAAGTCGATTATAACCAGGCTATCGTGCGCCCACTCTCGGACATAGCTACTGCTAATTTTAGCAGCAACATACACACATTTGCTCACAAATAAAACCTTTTGTGTATGCTCGGAATATCATGCATAAAGTTGGTTATTCAAATCGGAAGCAGATGCCCGCGGGCGTTGCTAACTCTAAAGTGGCCGCAAAATTACAGGACTAGCAACTCTGCTAGCAGTGCCACATACGGTTTGAGTGTCAGCCATAACCAAAAACATGCGGTTTGAGTGTTAGCCATAACCAAAAACGTGCCGTTTGGGTGTTAAGCTATAACGACAAAACATAAAAGCGATAAAAAAAGTACATGCATCTAATAAAGATAACCGTGTGTGTATTCTCGGAACATCATGCATTTGGTTGTTCAAATCGGAAAAAGATGCCCGCGGGTGTTGCTAATGCTAAAAAGGCCGCCAAACGACAAGGCTACCAACTCTGCTAGCAGTGCCCCATTAGTCAGCTAGAAAAAAAACATGCTGTTTCAGTGTTGGCCAAAATATACCACAGCGATAAAAAGTACATGCATCCAATAAAACTAACATATACCATCATTTGAAGTACGTACACACTTCTGGTTAATAACGCGAACATGTTTGGGTTGGGTTTCATCCCACCACATAATCCCTTTTTCAAAACTGGAAGTTGGCAGCCATGAATGCACGAGCAAACGCCAGCTAGCGTGCTAAGTAAGTGACCAGTCCAGTCGACTTGAGAAACAGTCACAGGAAATCCCTTAATAAAACGCGATGTTAGCGAGAAAATAACAATTATATATGTATATATATTAACGTTTACGCTCCCTTACCTTGATTGAGCCACTCCTTCGCCTGTCTTCTTCGTCTTCCAATACTACTGCGTAGACTGCGTAGAGCTCTACGTGAGGGTACTCTCGTGGTTTGAAACTCAACCTTGAACTCTCACTTGCACTGACGCAATCGACGTCGGAACGTTGGGTGACGTAAACCGAGGATGGGAATAAAATATAATGTAGTATGACCTTTTAAAATATTAAACACAACAACATATTGATCATATTAAAATAAATTAAGTGAAACGAAACTGAATATGTTTCCTTTTAAAATAATAAATACAAATGACTATCCACCCCAGTGATCCACCAGAAATATTCTGGATCCACCCCATGCACGTCACCAGCCAGCTTCAGTGCTGTCAGGATATGATTGTTATTGCACTGATTCTTGAAAGTTTGGCAAAAACATGTCCCTGCAGTAAAATATTAATTCTGTTGAAAATCAACTAAATTTTCACAAACAAAATGAACCCAGGTAATGGCCAAGGGGTCTGTCACACGAATACACAGTTGTTTGAAATATTTAAGTGTAATTTTATTACTTTTCATGGCTATAAACCTGTCCATACCCTGTAAAAACGCCTGTCCCAAGGACTGGCATCATCATTTCAATTGACTTAAAATACAAAAATCACTAACAGAATTGAACAATATCACCATGATGTGGAAGACCATATTAAAGTGGTTCTACAGATGTGCACATAGTGGATGTAAAACAATATTTACTATTATTTACTGATTGCTCAAAATGTGTCCAGCATATTGGTCACCACCGTCAGATTTTTTCTAAAAGACAATAAAATCAGGTATGCACAAGGTAATTTTCATTACTGAGGACCCCTTTTCAAACCTTTAGCTCTACTGCCTACTTCACCATCACTGAAGCTCCTGTAAGTTTATTATTTTGTCCTCAATTTGTTAATTTGTTTGGACACTGGTACTGTCCCAACCATAAACTGTCAACACCGTCGGGGTTTTTAATAGTATTGTATTACATTAATGTTAATAAATATAATTTTTTTCAGAAAAGGTATAAAGCACCCAAGAAACAGAGCGAAAATGAAATGGCTAATGTGAACAAACAATGCATAATATTTAAAAGAGTGCTTTTTTGTCTCACACCGTCAGATGTCACCACCGTCAGATTTTGTTCTGCTCATCATGTTGTTCCATATTTTACTAAATTGTGCTGGTTAATGAAACATTACTAGGCATGTTAGTAATAATTGTGATCCAAAATGATACTCTAGCCACCACTGAGGTGCATTTGGAGGTTTTTTTTGTCAGAAAACCTGACGGTGGTGACATCTGATGGAGTTCACCAAAAAACACATGTTTTACGTGTTTTTGACATGTTTTAAGAATATGCATACAATAAGTATCTACAGTTATGTTGAATTGTTAAAGTAAATCACTTTAATACAGTAAACATATGTTTTTACTTATAATTCTGTCTGCCGCTGTTGACAAAACAAGAAAGAGCCCATTTTATGAAAAATGTTAAACATGGGGAGCTTGGCCAATGCATTCACTGCACAGCCAAGACCTACATCTATGATAATACACCTCTATATTTTGGATTTGAACAACTTAAAAGCTGTTTTTACCACATTTTCAACAACCAGTGACTTACTTCCTAGATAATCTAACTAATGAAGTAAAAACACATGCTCATACTGTGCACACACAAAAATAAAGTGTTTATGCAAGATGCCATTGACTTGAGAGGGCTATTTATTTTGCTAAATGCACGTACTAATTAGGCCACTTTCACCACTCTAAGATTACTGTCACCACCGTCAGTTCTTAAGTCACCACCGTAAGAAGGAGTTTTGGACATTTTAAAGGAATGTGCTTACAACATTTTCCTTAGGAGTTGTTGAAATATCAAAGTAATAGCCAATTTAAGCCTACACGAATATTTGTGAAATTACAAAAAAATGTTTGTTGTATTTAGGCGTTAAGTAAGCATCGTATGACGGTGCATATTTTAAAATTAGAACACATGAAACAGTATTAAAATAGAACAAAAGTGAATTTTCAACATTTAAAGGCATATGTGTGAACCAAAAAATACATATAATCACTTAAAAACTCCAGATACATATGAAACCAAATCAATACAATTTTAATAACTTTTAATTGTGTCTGACGGTGTTGACAAAAAACAAGGTATGATCGGAGAAAAGCCTGATTTCTGAAAAAAATACATAATGGGGAGATTGGCCTTGTGCATTTCTGAAAAGCCAAGACCTTAGTCTACGAGGATATACCATATAATTTTGTAATTCACTTTGTTTTTTTCTGTCAACATTACAACCTGTTTTAGCCACTTTCTCAAGAATCAGTGATTGATGAATGAATGAAATGCGAAAGTTGACTGGCATCATGGCTGCTTGGAGGTGTTGGATTTGTTTTGTCTTTGTTGCGCTTAGTCTTACAGTTTTATTAAGCCATATCAATGCAAGTCATAGTCGCAGCCCGGATTTTTGGGTTTACTGTGGTATCGATCGATGTGAAAAGGGCTTTTCAACTCTTTCAACTCTTTTTTTCGCCACATTAAACTAGGGGGGGTGTAATTACCAAATAGCCTACCACAATAGCCCTGATTTTCTGATGCTACCACATGTTTGAAGCACTGCTGTGTATTTTTTTTTTTGAAAAAATCTTCCAACCTCTCCCCAACCCCCCCCCCCACCACCACCCACCCAAGAAATTGCTTATCCCACCCCAAAACATGCGTTTTTCGCCTATTTTGCCAGTTTATCCACAGTTATCCCAAAACTACACATGAATATGCTCATGATTTCCCATTTAATAGTCTAAAATGTGTGATGCTGTATCACAGTAGAACTTTGAGCTATAAGTACAATGTCAAGGTCATAATAGAGGTCAAAGGTTACAAAATATCGATTTTTAAGGGAAAAATTGTGTCATTCGGTTGTTGACCCAGTGCAACACATAGATTATGTTCATAATGGTCAATTTAATGATCTTAGGTCTGTGAACTATGCAAGTACAATGGTTCAAGGTCATAATACAGGTCAAAAGTTACAAAATATTGATGGGGGGTGCTATTTTCAAACCGTTTTTCACGAGAAAAAAAAACATGTGTGAAAATGAATAAACCTTTAATATTAACACACTTTTCATCTAGCTCTTGACTTTTCTAATTATAAATATTGCTAATGTGTCACAATAAGGTGGTGTAAAGAGCAAAAGGGACCTAAGAGACAAAGGTCAAGCAAGTTGGATGACCCAAGTGAAAACAATACATCGGTTAACTTTATGTGCATGGCACCAATTTCAAATCAGATCTACATGTTGCTACTATGCTTAGAAAATTGTAATGTGGGTTTATTATTCAGGGCCAATACCCTCTTCCATCATAACTGAAGTTTCACATGTGAAGAAAAATTAACAACAACAGCATCAATGTTACCAATGGTTGATGTTTTTTTGGTTCATGCAAATTTCTCTTTGCCTCTTTGTAAGCATAGGCTTCACTTGTGGATACCAGGCCCTCAAACAGACTTCATGAAGACTATTTCTGACCAGTTGAGCAGAAACATGCACATCAGTACCCTGCAAAACTCATTTTTCAGGGCTCTGGCAGTGCTTTTCTTGTGCCATCTGTCCCAAGGAAGGAGATGGTGATCCCGCTTCTAAATTTTAAAACCGTTCTAGTCTCATACGTCCCCTGGTGTAACGGCATGTCTCTTGGCATCTCGTCCATGACCTGGACACTCTGCTTCTTGCCACAGCACACATTGGTTTGGTATCTTGGATGAATAACAGCTGAGAAAATTTAGTGGGTGATAGACACCAACCCATGGTAACTCCAGGGGTGGGACACGGAAAACATGCATGTGACCAAAAAACAGTCAGAAAGGATGGAAAAAGAGAGATAGGCTGTTAAACCATCTACATTTCTACCTTCTATTTGTTAAATTTGCACAACAGTAGTCAAATGGACTCACAGTGTTGCTTCCTAACTGGACAGGCTGATATCACAAAAGTGACCCACACTGAACATTGTGACATAAGAGACAATGCGTTTACCCCTTTGCGCAGAGCCTATGATTTAACCTTACACTCATAATGCTCCATGATGCTTTATATTAACAGTTATGAATAACTATGAATCTAGCTTATAATGCTTTATAAATCCAAGGGTGTCATTAGTGCTCATGACTGGCTATAAACTACAGGCTGCCTGATGGGGCTTATAGTACATTATGAGTACCTATACCCCTCTTTGCACAGACCTGGATGATAAACTGTCATAAGGGCTCATACGATGCTATAATGTTTCATGTGAGATCACAAGTCGTCAATGTGTGCTCTAAGTAAAGTGAAGTTCATATGCATGCATCTATAATGCACTGTATAATGCACATATATAATGCACCATAATGTACTGTAAGACCCATCAGGCAGCCTGTAGTTTATATCCAGTCATGAGCACTCATAATACCCTTGGATTTATAA
>NC_085880.1:46328721-46428721 GCF_034702125.1 Engraulis encrasicolus | reverse complement strand
TATATTACACAGCAGTGTGTCAATCAAACACGATCTCACTCTTTCTTTTTCTCTGTCCTCATTTTGTGAGTGAGTGTGTGTGTGCGTGTCTGTGCACGTGTGGGCGGTCTGTTTTTGTGTATGTATGTTTTATTCAGGTGTGTGTGTGTGTGTGTGTGTGTGTGTGTGTGTGTGTGTGTGTGTGTGTGTGTGTGTGTGTGTGTGTGTGTGTGTGTGTGTGTGTGTGTGTGTGTGTGTGTGTGTGTGTGTGTGTGTGTGACTCATTTGTACACTGTAAAAAATTTGAAGAGGGTTTACTCAATAATATTGTGGCAAGAAAGTGACACGTGATATAATTGATTATATTTTATGACTACAATATTGATTAAAATTAATTGAAAAAAAATCACTTATATTTACGTGATAATAATATATACCGGCTAATAGAAGACACTATAGATGTGTGTTTTATTTACTCTATAAATGACAGCTTATACTGCTTAAAAATAATGAGTAAATTTAAAAAAATATTTATTATGAAAAACTCTCAATTTAAATGTGCAACTTACCAAAGTTAATTTAAATAATATTTACTACTTTCTCCTCATATTATTTACATTATATTTGCTAGTTTTATTTGCTTAAGGAGACTACCATGCACAAAAGTAGTAGGAAATTAGATAAAATTTATTTGTCTATCCCCCTTCAATTTAGCAACACTAAAATGGGTTGCTCAACAGAAAAAAAGCATATTCATTTGTGCACACAAGTGTCCATTGCACTGTCTCAGCTCAAGTGTCCATTGCACTGTCTCAGCTCAAGTGTCCATTACACTGTCCATTGCACTGTCTCAGCTCAAGTGTCCATTGCACTGCCTCAGCTCAAGTGTCCATTGCACTGTCTTAGCTCAAGTGTCCATTGCACTGTCCATTGCACTGCCTCAGCTCAAGTGTCCATTGCACTGTCTCAGCTCAAGTGTCCATTGCACTGTCTCAGCTCAAGTGTCCATTGCACTGTCTCAGCTCAAGTGTCCATTGCACTGTCCATCGCACTGCCTCAGCTCAAGTGTCCATTGCACTGTCTCAGCTCAAGTGTCCATTGCACTGTCTCAGCTCAAGTGTCCATCGCACGGTCTCAGCTCAAGTGTCCATCGCACGGTCTTAGCAGAAGTTTGCTAACGGCACAGTAGTTATAACTTAATGCTTCGTTCACAGCTTCAAACACATCTACAGACATGTCAGATAATTTTGATACATAACAGGGATTTTCTAACATGTGCATGACAGTGATGAGCCTTGCTAAATCAAATCAACCAATGATGGCATAACACTTTTTTGTGTGTGTGTCAAACAACCTTGAAAAAGCAGTGTTTGGCCAAAAAATAAAAGGTAAATCTTTAAGTTCAGAAACACTGGAGTACTTATTCTTTGTAAATATCTGGGGGGGAAAAAATAAGAATTCCCTTGGAATTATATCTTCAAAAAGGTCATGCAGTACATCTGAACATCCTGTGACAAAGTGGAAATGAGTCAGTTTCTCAATCAATGGACATGTGCATTTAACACCAAAACAATGCACTAAGTTTGGTAAGAAAGTTAACAGTGAGCACATGTAAACTATGCTATTTTATTTGAAGTGGGAACACACCAGTCTGCACATTCTGTATTCGTCATTCTTCAGAACATCAGACACATGAAGTGCAGTGCAGTGGACCAACAATGAGAACAACCTTATTAAGGCCCAATTTTCATGGGCATTTCCACCTGTAGTTTTGCGGTGAATGTAGCTTTTAAGAACTGCTTGAGGGCAGTTGGCTTTATCTGATCCCTTAAAAGGAAAATGTCCAATTAAGTCATTAAGTTCAGACAAACTGAAGTACTTTTTCTTTGTAAATATCTGAAAACACAATGCTAATTCCTTTGGAATTATACCTTCATGTGTCTGATATTGTGAAGAATGCCCAAGACAAAATCTACAAATGGACGGCCCTATTAAACTCTCACCTAGTCCATGTGGCATAAGGTTGTTGGCCACTACACAATGTACACATCGCAATGCCTCAGCTCAAGTGTCCATCGCACGGTCTTAGCATAAGTTTGCTAAACGGCACAGTAGATATAACTGTTATGTTTCGTTCACAGCTTCAAACACATCTACAGACACATCAGATATCAACAAATCAACCGATGATGGCATAACACATTTTGACTTTTTTGTGCGTGTGTCAACCTGCTTGAAAAAGTAGTGTTTGGAGAAATTAAAAGGTAAATCTTTAAGTCATTAAGTTTTGAAAAACTGAAGTCAAGTGTCCATTGCACCGCCTCAGCTCAAGTGTCCAGTTCGGCATTTCCTTAGTCCAACAACTTACTCTTCAAAGTGTGCAGCTTTGGGGACTGCTTCGAACAGTCCAGCTCCAGAAGGAGCTTCTGGAAGATTTCAAATGTATATCTGAGCTCCTTAGGGTAGGCCAGATTTAGTGCATAAGTCAGCCCAAGGAGCATGCAGCAAGCCCTGGCAAAGGTACCCAGAGTGGTGAGAACTTTCACTCCCTCAATGACGACACCAACATCGCTCGGCCCCTCTGCTGAGCTGGACATGATGCTGTAGATCTTCATTTTTTGAGCAGCAAGGTCCTCGGACATCCGTTCTTCATCAGCGTCCTGAAATAACAAGAACATTAAATATTAATGCAAAGTCTTATTTATCATCTGATCAGTCAAAGCAAAAGGCCATGCAAAAGATATGAGACTTTAACATTGCATTTTTAAGCACATGTAGAAAACAAATGAACATTTCAACCTTCATTTTTACATTTGCCCATTCAATTCAACTGCACCATGGTCCTTCAATGCCCTTACTTTGTATCACCTTAATCTCTACATTGACACTTTGAATGCACAACTTACTGTTCTCTGTGCCGCTGAACTGTTTGTCTCTTGGTGCTGTTAAAATCATCTGCTTTGGATCGCACTTTCACTGCTCAAACAACTAGAGAAAGAAGAAAACACAAGAGAGACCCACACATCAGATATTAGGTTCACACCTTGTGTTATCTAGACATATGAGGGCAGTAAGTGAACATCATTAAAACATGAAACACATAAACAGTTCAAAACCATAGCTTTGCATTAAGCCATTTCAAAAGGCACCAGAATATCCTATAATAAATTGTGCATGTGTTAGAAAGAGACAAGCTCTATAACATACCATCACAGACATATCAAAACATGAAACTACCGTTTTAAGCAATGCCTCAAAATAAGTCATTTTGCCCTTTAAGTCAGCCTTTAATGTGTTAATATCTCCAAAAAAAATGTTGTCTTGGGCTTCCATCACGCTAAGCTAATGCCAAGCTAATGCCCAGCCCGTCTGCAGATAGGTGAAGCCTTTTTTTAAACATGGGGCCTTCACACCTTTACTCTGCACACCATTTTGAACTTTACATTTTGTATTCAAAACTCACTGTTTTCTGTGCTGTTCAACCACTTGGGTCCCTGTGATGCTCTTAAACTTTGCTGTCTTGAATGCCACGTGCACCAAGTTCACTTAAAAATGAGGTAACACTTTATAATAAGTACCCCTTTTTAGGCATTACTTAAGGGTTAGTTAAGCCTTATTTTACCATTAGTTAACCCTTAGTGAATCACGAGTTAATCATTATGTAAGCATTATTTCTCATTTCCTAACTATTATCTACTACCGTTAGTAAATGGTTAGTGTGTGCTGATATAACGGTTCGCTAAGCAAAGTTAAGCCTTAAATAAGCCTTATTTTAACAATAGTTAACCCTTAGTAAATAACGAGTTAGTCGTTATGTATGTGTTATTCCTCAGTTCTTAACTATTATCTACTACCATTAGTAAATGGTTAGTGTGTGCTGATGTAACGGTTCGCTAAGCAAAGTTAAACCTTAGTTAAGCCTTATTTTTTAATATTAATTAACCCTTAGTGAATCACGAGTAAGTCGTTATGTATGTGTTATTTCATCATAAGCTTATAAAGTCATTTGTTAACGTTTTGGAAAGCATGGAAAGGTTTTCACTTTAAAAGTTCCCCAGATATGCGCAAGTAGTGAGTTGTAACTTCTTGTTAATGCATAAGCAATGCCTAACAAATCATGTGTTAACAATTTGTAAAGCATGGAAAGATTTTCACTTTAGATCAGTTCCCCAGATATACTTAAGTAATGAGTTGTACCTCCTTGATAATGCATAAGCAATGCTTAACAAGTCATTTGTTAACGTTGTGGAAAGCATGGAAAGGTTTTCACTTTAAAAGTTCCCCAGATATGCGCAAGTAGTGAGTTGTTACTTCTTGTTAATGCATAAGCAATGCCTAACAAATCATTTGTTAACGTTTTGTAAAGCATGGAAAGGTTTTCACTTTAGATCAGTTCCCCAGATATACTTAAGTAATGAGCTGTAACTCCTTGATAATGCATAAGCAATGCTTAACAAGTCATTTGTTAACGTTTTGGAAAGCATGGAAAGGTTTTCACTTTAAAAGTTCCCCAGATATGCGCAAGTAGTGAGTTGTAACTTCTTGTTAATGCATAAGCAATGCCTAACAAATAATTTATTAACGTTTTGTAAAGCATGGAAAGGTTTTCACTTTAGATCAGTTCCCCAGATATACTTAAGTAATGAGTTGTAACTCCTTGATAATGCATAAGCAATGCTTAACAAGTCATTTGTTAACGTTTTGGAAAGCATGGAAAGGTTTTCACTTCAAAAGTTCCCCAGATATGCGCAAGTAGTGAGTTGTAACTTCTTGATAATGCATAAGAAATGCCTAACAAGTCATTTGTTAACGTTTTGTAAAGCATGGAAAGGTTTTCACTTTAGATCAGTTCCACAGATATACTTAAGTAATGAGTTGTAACTCCTTGATAATGCGTAAGCAATGCTTAACAAGTCATTTGTTAACGTTTTGGAAAGCATGGAAAGGTTTTCACTTTAGATCAGTTCCCCAGATATGCGCAAGTAGGGAGTTGTAACTCCTTGATACAGTGGAATCCGCTTATAGTGGTCACGTTTGTCCGAGCCAATTTGAACACTGTAAGCGATTGATTACTACAACCGAATTTGTATTATTTCACCCTTTTTTTTTGTCTCTACCTGTCTGTCAAAAATGAGCGCTGAGAAAGACGAGGCTTACATGCATTTCAAAGCATAGACCACGCACGGGTCGTCATCTCTTATGATGTCAAATAAGTTTGTAAAGTTCCCATTCCACAAACGTTTTCTGGCGAGTTTCTGCACAGTGTGATTCAGGTTATGCATGCAAAACGCCGCAAGACTGCGCACTTAAAATTGCCACGCCGATAAATAACACACTGTTGCATAGCCTGCTGTACAGTAGTAGCCTACAACGTGTTTTTTTTTGGACACCGTTTAAAAAAAGCCACGCAAAGAACTGGTTGGAATTGGGAAAGTCGCGCTGGGCTTGCTGGCATAGGAGAGATGAGAAGGGCGAGGGGGAGTGGGAGGGACTCGTGGGGAGACGCAGCCTGTACAGCTGTTGCAGTTTAAACACAAGGTAGCCTGAGGAATGCCAAGCTTCGCCAAAACATCTCGTTGGCTCGTTTTTGGTAAATTTTCATACGTTTCGAAGAGCCTATGTTTTTCATTCCCAGAATAAGAGAGACATGATTCACGTGCTTGCTGCCCGGTGTTAACTCGTTAGGCTACATTGGCTAGCGAGACAGAAGCATGTGTACACAGCCTCATCACCAGAGAGTTTCTATGTAAACAGGTTGCGTCCCCACTCAGTCGAGCCATGCCTGCAGTTCACTGGGGTGCTGTCGGGAGAGCGCAGCCCATTCACTGTATGGAGTTTGCACTCCTCGGTTGGCGCCCCTAGAGTAGGCTAGGCTACCACCCGGAAAAGTGGCGAGTTGAGTCTCGCGCAATACCCTAACCTATCTGGCATATACAGAAGCAGACGTCGGGAAAGGAATCGCGGGAGTAAAAAATGAAATGGCTACACTGAGTTTTTCAATACTTTTTGCACATGTTTACATTCATAAAATGACAAAAATGAACATTATAAGCGGATTTTTGATCACTGTAAACGAATTATTTAAACAGCATTTGTATAGAAATGATTCTGTCCCAAGCTTTTTGATCTATATAAGCGGTTGATTACTATATCCGTGACCACTATAAGCGGATTCCACTGTAATGCATAAGCAATACTTATCGAGTCATTTGTTAATGTTTTGGAAAGCATGGAAAGGTTTTCACTTCAGAGAAGTTCCCCAGATATAGGCCTACTTAAGTAGGCCTAATGGGTTTTAAATCCTTGATAAAAGCATAAGCAATGCTTATGAAGTCATTTGTTAATGTTTTGGATAGCATGGAAAGATTTTCACTGAAAAAGTTCCCCAGATATGCGTTAGTAATGCGTTGAAACTTCTCGATAATGCATAAGCAATGCTTATCAAGTCATTTGTTAACGTTTTGGAAAGCATGGAAATGTGTTCACTTTATATCAGTTCCCCAGATATACTTAAGTAATGAGTTGTAACTCCTTGATAATGCATAAGCAACGTTTATCAAGTCATTTGTTAATGTTTTGGAAAGCATGGAAAGATTTTCACAGAAAAAGTTCCCCAGATATGAGTTATTAATGCGTTGAAACTTCTTGATAATGCTTACGTAATGCTTATCAAGTCATTTGTTAACGTTTCGGAAAGCATGGAAAGGTTTTCACTTTAGAACAGTTCCCCAGATATACCTAAGTGATGGGTTATAAATCCTTGATAATGCATAAGCAATGCTTACCAAGTCCTTTGTTAATGTTTTGGAAAGCATGGTGAGATTTTCACTTAAAAAGTTCCCCAGATATGCGTTAGTAATGAGTTGTGACTTCTTGGTAATGCATAAGCAATGCTTATCAAGTCATTTGTTAACGTTATGGAAAGCATGGAAAGGTTTTCACTTTAGATCAGTTCCCCAGATATACTTAAGTAATGGGTTATACATCCTTGATAGTGCACAAGCAATGCTTATCAAGTCATTTGTTAATGTTTTGGAAAGTATGGATAGGTTTTCACTTAAAAAGTTCCCCAGATATGCGTTATTATTGCGTTGAAACTTCTTGGTAATGCATAAGCAATGCTTATCAAGTCATTCGTTAATGTGTTGTAAAGCCATAACAGGTTTTCACTTTAGATCAGTTCCCCAGATATACTTAAGTAATGGTTCGTAATTCCTTGATAATGCATAAGCAACGCTTAACAAGTCATTTGTTAATGTCCAGAAACATCCATGAGGGGCAGTCACATGAGCCTCAACTTAGGCCTAGGCCTACTGTTTGCCATGCTACCAGTCATCACACACTAACCATTACAAAAGGGTTAAATAAGACTTCACTGATGCTAAAGCAAGAGTTTACAAACCGTTACCATACATGCCTAATAGTACTTGTTAATGGTTAGGTGGTAGGAGACAACAAAGAGATAATGTTTTTTTCATAAATAAAGGTGGGTTATCAGACATTTTAATGATGGTTTACTAATACTTATCAGAAGGTTAAATCACCATAGACGAATGATTAATTAACAGTACTTAATCATTTCACAGAAATACATAATGACTGACTCGTGATTCACTAAGGGTTAACTAATGCTTAATTTTGTTTAGCGAGTAGTTACATCAGCACACACTAACCATTTACTAACGGTATTAGTTAATGGTTAAGAAATGAGACATAACACATACATAACGACTTACTCGTGATTCACTAAGGGTTAATTAATGTTAAAAATAAGGCTTAACTAAGGTTTAACTTTGCATAGCGAACCGTTACATCAGCACACACTAACCATTTACTAATGGTAGTAGATAATAGTTAAGAAATGAGGAATAACACATACATAACGACTAACTCGTTATTTACTAAGGGTTAACTATTGTTAAAATAAGGCTTATTTAAGGCTTAACTTTGCTTAGCGAACCGTTATATCAGCACACACTAACCATTTACTAACGGTAGTAGATAATAGTTAGGAAATGAGAAATAATGCTTACATAATGATTAACTCGTGATTCACTAAGGGTTAACTAATGGTAAAATAAGGCTTAACCCTTTTAATGCCAATGTTATTTTGGTGAAAATGCTCGATTTGGGCATCACATATTCAACAGGCTGTGGCTGGACAGGGGTAACAGATAGAGCCTAACTGTAAATTACAAAAATGTTGAGGAAGACCCAAAGTTTATTTTGGGAGTAAATATGCATACCTAATTAGCATATTATGACGTCATATGGGGCGGCCATTTTGAATTTTTAATTAGTAATGGAAAATATTGATAATTTTCAATAGATTTTCAATAGATTATTGAATTTATTTAGAAATATGTGGCATCCCATTACTGTCATGTTGTGCACATACATTATGGTCAAGTAAAAAAGTAGTTTTAAGCCTAACATATAGTAAATATTGTAACTAATATTGTAATAATAATAACTAGCAAGAAACGGAATAACTGGGAGGTTGTTGCCTGGAGTGCCAAAAGTGTTTGCATCTACCTGTGACTTTTTAGTCTGTGAAAACCTTTCTCAGACAGGGTAAGCACACATATTCAGTACACATATATGCCTATATAGCCTATTTTACTACACCTGTGACCTATATAGGCTACTGTAGGCCATTTGGATAAGGCGCAGGGGCAATGACCCCTGTATGCATAGGATCATCCTGGATGATCATCAGCATAGCTCAGTGAATGAATGTTACAGATTGTCACTTTTCACAGAACTAATGGGCACAGTGTCAAGATAATGGGTATAAAAAAGGCCTAATTTGTATCATGAGGTGTACCCTTGTGAAATCAGTTTCAGGAAAAGGGGTGGAGAGGCGGAGCAAATCAGCATCACCTCTCCTGTTATCTCAGCTCTATTGACTTATAAACTGCTTCTATTCATTTTGGTATCATAGGCTACTGTTAGGCATACAGACATGGATCGAAAGTACACACAGCCCAATTAGGCCGACGTTGTCACGTTATAGTAGGCCTATACTTTATAAGTAACACCTAAAGTCGGCTATCTGAAGGCGATTAGAAGCGGCACCATCTCCCCTCACGCATAGCGCAGCGCTTTCCTCTCCAGTCTCTCCGGTTCCGCCCCCTCTTCCATGCTGCTTTAGTGACATGACAAACTCTAATAAAGACAGTCCAACCACGGCGACCAGCCCAGTTTTCAACAAGTCTAAAATATTCGTGTTATAGGATATGCGTCTTCATTTCGCCGTGCGCAACGGTAAAAAAAAAAAAAAAGACGCGGATATTTCCCCAAGCCATGTATCGAATTTCTACGGGATGTACAACGTCTAACAGGATAATCCATTATTTTTTGTAGCAGTGGTTTTCCTTACGGTCTTTCATAGAGAAAATTACATACGTTATCTTTATGTTTTAGCTTTTTTGCCTACTCCAGCTTAGGGGAAGACGCACGTCAAAGTTCACCACCAAGTGAAATATAGCCTATTTCGATGAACACATGATGACTGCAATCACTTTAGGGGCGACATATGGCATTGTATTGCATATAAAACGCACGACATAGAAATAGTGGTTGCCTATTTAGAGGTTTATTCAGTGAAATTACGCATATCGCCCTGTGGGTTTGGATGACAATAAACGCTTCTCGCATGTTCTAAGGAAATCCCCCGTAACCATTTACAAGTCGCCAAGCAAACACATTCTCACAACCCCGCAAATGTTCATTAGTTTGTGTTCAGGATCATGTTTCCTAGGTCTACACCGTGTTTCTGTGTTTGACAGGGGAGGTCCCAAACAGCCGATTGATCGTCTGTGTTGCAATCTCAGCAGCAACATCTTTTTTCTTATAATAATGGCTGCAATTACTTGAGGGGCGAAATACGCAATTGCATTGCACACAAAACATCATGACAAGTTGTCGTCTGGGGGCAGGCCAACTTGCTTCAGATTTATTCAGTGAATGAAACCAGTCGCATGCGTTCAGCTCGTCTGGAACAGGGCTTCGCCTTCGCGTCGCGTGTGTTCAAATGGGAACTCCCCTACCTAATGAAGTCTCCAAACAAACCTCTTCTCTCAATCCCGAAACTTTCCATTGAGTTATGGTTAGGATCAGTTATGTTTGTAAAACTGTTTATGTATGTAAAACTGACGCCATGTTTCCCTGTGTTTGGCAAGGGGATCTATTTCACTGCCTATTTGAATTGGCTGTTCTTCTCTGTAGCCACGGCTAAGCTAGCAATAGGAGACGCATTGTCTAAGGCCATATTATAAATGTCTACACATATACAATCAACTTGTGAGAAAATATAATGTCACTAAACATAAACCACAAAGACAAATTGCATTTAGAATGTATTTGGGCTTGAATTAGAGGAAATTATGTGCACAATCTCACAACGCCGATCCTCCTTTGTTTTGAAATAGTGACTTGCAACGCAACTTCCGCGTCTGGGTGTTCAGATGGAAATTACTCGAAAAAAATGCACTAAGAGGGGTCGAAATTCTTAGAAAGGATTGAAGTACCACATGTCTGCCACCCAGTGGAAAGGAGTATGGACAAGATTTTACACTCTATTCGACGTGACAGCCCACCTAATTCAATACCGCGACCTGTCGCAATTTTGCGACGACGGCAGTAAAAGGGTTAACTAACCCTTAAGTAATGCCTAAAAAGGGGTACTTATTATAAAGTGTTACCAAAAATGATCTTGCACGAACAGCTAGAAAACGAAGGGGGAAGGGGGAGGGGACAAGATAAGGACATGCATCAGATGATTAAATTATTCTGTACTAGTGTACTAAGTGCATGAGGACAATCTGAACAATATTTCAACCCAAATTCAACCTTCAAAAACCTTTTTTTTCTTTATTCCATTTTAGCCATTAGCCTGTTCAATTAATTTGGCAAAATGGATCTTTAATGCCCTTAACCTGTACCATTTTACTCTACACATTAACATTTTGTATGCACAGTTCAATGGGTTCATGCCTATGCGGTTTGGAATTTTGCATTTAATGTTTTCCTTTGATGCACAACCACACAAGCAATGTTCTTGTTTGGGCTACAGTGATAGCTGCTGCTACTCCATCTGACTGTTCGCTGACAAAACAAAGCATGTCCACACTTCACGCTGTGGCGATCCAGCTAGGCACGAGCTATTACAACGGGCGTAGCTCAGGAACTAATTGGGTGGACTGTATTAGGAAAATTGGAAAATACGTGCGTATTTTCTTGGTGTGTCGATCAGAACACAGGACATCAATGTGGAATAAAAGGAATTTACTGGCCTTTTCTTCAATATAAGGTAATACAATGAATGCAGCACAGCAAAGCACCAGGGTACAATTGAATGCAATAAAAAAAAAAGGTCTTCAGTAGGTTTCCAATTATTTACATTATGAATGTAACAAAGGCATGCGAGTGTGTGTGTGGTCTACAAGGGAAAAAGGGGACAGGAAAATATCTTCCAGTTAAAACTATACTGGTGCACTAACACACAGATACAGGACACATGACAAATATGGAGGAAGATCGCCCTCTATAGGCAACTAGCGGTAAAACAGGTTGCCGACAGCTATGGAAAGTTCCAGCATCTTCACTTTAAATGAATACAAAATCCAACGAACCTCTGCATCACGATTATAAGCCTACAGTGTCTAATAAAGGGCAGATTTATGACACACTGCACTCGAAATGACTCTACACATACATAGGAAGCAAATAGCACCGTAAATCTGCAGTAAAGTCAAGCTAAACTCAAGGTAACTTAGCTGGAAATGAGTAGACAAAAAACGATCTCTAAAACTTCTATTATCTCACACATCACATACACGGAAAAAAAGGCTAGATATTCAATATTTCGTCAGGATTACTTACATTTTGGTCATTTACGCACATAGGATAAAAGGAAATTTCTGCAGGACTTCAACAGCAAGCGGCATCGACTCAACTAAAGGACTTACTCGTGCCCAGGAACATGAATAATCTACCTGCCACTCACTGTGCACGTGAATCATGAATATTAACCCTTTGAGGAGTAAGGACTTTCCCCAGGTTCTTCTAGAATTTTACTTGAACACTCTACTGCTCCCATCGAAGTCTGTGTTAAAAATCTTGCAAAGTCCTTATGACATCATAATGGGAACTCAAAATTTGGGCAAAATTCTAATCACAAATTTGTGATGGTAGGCCTACTCCTCAAAGTGAGAAACACGGCAAGGGCACATGTAGGCCTACAAAACCCTTTCCAACACCAGCTGTCTTTGCAGATGAATGTAACCTAGCCTGCTACACTGGACTAAAAAGTTACACAACTGTGCAGTTAGCCTAATCAAAGAGAGACACTGGCGATGAAAAGCAGAGAAACTTAATGTAATTCACACAAATTTTCGTTCCTAGCTTTAAACCAGCTCTTGAACTTGTCTACAACTGAACACACGGCTAAGAATGGGAATTGTTGTTGCTTCGGACAGCATGCCTACTACCAAGTAGGCCTAGTTGTATTACGCGAGAGACGGATTGGAATGATATTCGATTGTACTCCTACATCGAATTACAATCTTAAGATGTTGACAAAATAATAATGAAACCAGTTCATTACCTTTACAGAAGTCCAAAACGTGAACAGTCCATGACCATGTGCAGCGACTTCTCCTCTGCTGGCTGCGCCGGAAATGCAGTTGCCATTGAAACAGCTTCCTCTCAATGAATAAAATCAAAGTTCTTAGATACGATTCTAGTAAAATCTACTACTTACTTACACCATATAATTGACTTAATTCATTTAAACCAATTAATAAATACTCTGGTATTCAGAGCTAATTTTATTTCCTCAAAAGTGTGTAAAATATAGTGAATTATTGCTGGAAAATGATACATTTTACTCAATTCCATTCAAAAATGCGCAAACCCATTTTTTCAGGGTTTTATCTTTCTATCATAAATATTTAAATATTAATGAACTGCAGTCTCTCTTTTTACAGTGTGTGTTAGAGACCCCCTCCTTGCTGCACATCGCTGTGCATTAATTTGCCTGCTCTCCTCTCTCCTCTCCTCTCTCCTCTCCTCTCCTCTCGTTTCCTCTCCTCTCCTCTCCTCTCTTCTCCTCCCCTCTCCTCCTCTCCTCTACCTCCTCTCCTCTCCTCTCCTCTCCTCCCCTCTCCTCCTCTCTCCTCCCCTCTCCTCTCCACCCCTCTCCTCTCCTCCTCTCCTCCTCTCTCCTCCTCTCCTCTCCTCTCCTCTCCTCTCCTCTCTCCTCCCCTCTCTTCACTATTCTCCTCCTCTCATCTCCTAACCTCGCCTCTACTCTCCTCTCCCATCTCCTCTCCTCTCCTCTCACCTCCTCCTCTCCTCTCCTGCTCTCCTCTCCTCTGTTCATCTCCTCTCCTCTCCTCTCCTCCCCCGTGCCTGTCTCCATCGTGTGGTGTGTGTGTCGGCAACTGAACAGAAAATCAATATTGGCCAATGCCAGCGCTCCATCGCCATCTGAGTCTCCTGTGGGTACCGATGGAGAGAGATTGGAGAGATGGAGAGAGAAAGGGAAGTATGGAGAGATGGAGAGAGAAATGGATTTATGGAGAGATGTATAGGTACTACTACATGTATGCAGGAGAAGGAAGTGAAAGTCTTCACACAGGAGAGATAGAGGGAGGAGAGAAAGATGAGAGAGTGAAAACGATGGAGATCTCTGGTTCTTGTCTTGTTTTTTTCTGTCCTTTTTCCTGGTGTGAGTCTAAGGGGTTGTGTTTTTTAAGTCTGGGCCACACAGTTATACAACATCAGTCTGTGTGTGTGTGTGTGTGTGTGTGTGTGTGTGTGTGTGTGTGTGTGTGTGTGTGTGTGTGTGTGTGTGTGTGTGTGTGTGTGTGTGTGTGTGTGTGTGTGTGTGTGTGTGTGTGTGTGCCAACTCTCTCTGTAGAGACACCAGGCTCCTCTCCTCCTCTCCTCTCCTCTCCTCTCCTCTCCTCTCCTCTCCTCTCTTCCCTCTTCATAGCTCTGCTGATAGCTCTTGCCCAGAGAACACACCTCTGGTGAAGGCCGATTACATGCAGTTTGGATCCACATCCAGTTTGTTGATAACATGCAGTTTGGATCCACATCCAGTTTGTTGATAACATGCAGTTTGGACCCACATCTAGTGTGTTGATAACAAGCAGTTTGGATCCACATCCAGTTTGTTGATAACATGCAGTTTGGATCCACATCTAGTGTGTTGATAACAAGCAGTTTGGATCCACATCCAGTTTGTTGATAACATGCAGTTTGGACGCACATACACAGTGTGTCTGCACAAAGATGCAAACTCTGCCTTTCCCTTTCTCTTCATATCCCTCATTTATTTTATTTCTCTGTCTTGCTTTTCGTCCGTCTCCCTCTCTTCTCTCTCTCTCTCTCTCTCTCTCTCTCTCTCTCTCTCTCTCTCTCTCTCTCTCTCTCTCTCTCTCTCTCTGTCTCTTGTGTCAACTCCATTCATTGTCTGCACTCTGTGAAAAGATAAGGTGTGTTAGGAATGGTAGTAGCTCACAGATAGGCCTGGCGCATGCAAGACCACGTAGACAGACTATGCACCTGTGTATCGTGAGGTAGCTGTAGCGCCTTTCCTGCCCTAAGAGGCTCCTCATCGTTCATATAGCCTAGCTGTGTGTGTGTGTGTGTGTGTGTGTGTGTGTGTGTGTGTGTGTGTGTGTGTGTGTGTGTGTGTGTGTGTGTGTGTGTGTGTGTGTGTGTGTGTGTGTGTGTATGTGGTGAACTGTTCCATGTGTTACGGTTCAGCGACACGGTTCATCTCCAAGCAGCGAAGGGCTCAAACTCATGCAGACACAGACACACACACAGACACACACACACACACACACACACACACACACACACACACACACACACACACACACACACGCACGTGCACGCACACGCACACGCACACGCACACGCACACGCACACACACACCCGCACACAGAGAGCCAGACAGGCAGTCACACCTCATCCATCTTGATCAAACAATGGGAGCCGCCACCTCCACCACCTCCACTACCTCCACCACCTCCACCACCTCCACTACAGTGGTGTAGTCTACTTTTTTATGGTGAGTATACTGTATATTTGAGCATTTTTTGAAGTGGGTATATTGTATTTATTTGTGCTATTCATATAATGGATCCATCAATTTTAAGTGGGTATACTGAAATCCCTGAAATTTAGAAGTGGGTATACTCCGTACACTCGCGTTCTACGTAGACTACACCACTGCTCCACTATCTCCACCCCCTCCACCATCTCCACCCCCTCCACCCCATCCACCTCCACCTCCACTACCTCCTCCACCACCACCTCCACCTCCACCACCACCACCTCCTCCGCTACCTCCACCACCTCCACCTCCTCCACCTCCACCACCCACCACCTCCTCCACCACCTCCACCACCTCCACCACCTCCACCACCCACCACCACCTCTACCACCTCCACCACCTCCACCAACACCACCTCCTCCACCACTCCCACCTCCTCCACCACCTCCACCACCTCCACTACCTCCACCACCCCCACTACAATACCTCCACTACCTCCTCCTCCACCACTCCCTCCACTGCCCCCACTGCCTCCACTGCCACCACTGCCACCACTGCCTCCACTGCTCTGCGTGACACTGCCACTGGCTCTCTAAAAGCTGGAACAGACTCTGTCCCTCTCTGCGTGAGTTTGTGGAGTTTTGTTGTTTTATTGATGGCGACCTGAGGAGTGGCACTACACACTACACACTACACACTACAGTGGCACTACACACTACACACTACAGTGGCACTACACACTACAGTGGCACTACACACTACACACTACACACTACAGTGGCACTACACACTACACACTACAGTGGCACTACACACTACACACTACACACTACACACTACACACTACACACTACACACTACACACTACACACTACACACTCGTCTCCTGCCTACACACTACACACTACACACTACACACTACACACTACACACTACACACTACACACTACACACTACACACTCCACACTACACACTACACACTACACACTACACACTACAGTGGCACTACACACTACACACTACACACTACAGTGGCACTACACACTACACACTACACACTACACACTACAGTGGCACTACACACTACACACTACACACTACACACTACAGTGGCACTACACACTACAGTGGCACTACACACTACACACTACACACTACAGTGACACTACACACTACACACTACACCTACACACTACACACTACACACTACACACTACACACTACACACTACACACTACACACTACACACTACATCTACACACTACACACACTACACACTACACACTACACACTACACACTACAGCCGTGTTGGCATCTGCACACTACACACTACACACTGCACACTACACACTACACACTACACACTACACACTACACACTACACTACACACTACACACTACACACTACACACTACACACTACACACTACACACTACACACTACACACTACACACTACAGTGGCACTACACACTACACACTACACACTACACACTACAGTGGCACTACACACTACACACTACACACTACAGTGGCACTACACACTACAGTGGCACTACACACTACACACTACACACTACAGTGGCACTACACACTACACACTACACACTACACACACTGCACACTACACACTACACACACTACACACTACACACTACACACTACAGCCTTGTTGGCATCTGCACACTACACACTACACACTACACACTACACACTACACTACACACTGCACACTACATCTACACACTACACACACTACACACTACACACTACACACTACACACTACAGTACACACTACAGTACACACTACACACTACACACTACAACTACACACTACACACTACAGTGGCACTACACACTACACACTACAGTGGCACTACACACTACACACTACAGTGGCACTACACACTACACACTACACACTACACACTACACACTACACACTACACACTACACACTACACACTACACACTACACACACTACACACTACACACTACACACTACACACTACACACTACACACACTACACACTACACACACTACACACACTACACACTACACACACTACACACTACACACTACACACTACACACTACAGTACACACTACAGTACACACTACACACTACACACTACAACTACACACTACACACTACACACTACACACACTACACACTACACACTACACACTACACACTACACACTACACACTACACACTACACACTACAGTGGCACTACACACTACACACTACACACTACAGTGGCACTACACACTACACACTACAGTGGCACTACACACTACACACTACACACTACACACTACACACTACACACTACACACTACAGTGGCACTACACACTACACACTACAGTGGCACTACACACTACACACTACACACTACACACTACACACTACAGTTGCACTACACACTACACACTACACACTACAAACTACACACTACAGTGGCACTACACACTACACACTACACACTACAGTGGCACTACACACTACACACTACAGTGGCACTACACACTACACACTACACACTACACACTACAGGGGCACTACACACACTACACACTACACACTACACACTACACACTACACACTACACACTACACACTACACACTACACTACACACTACACTACACACTACATCTACACACTACACACTACACACTACACACTACACACTACACACTACACACTACACACTACACACTACACACTACACACTACACACTACACACTACACACTACATCTACACACTACACACTACACACTACACACTACACACTACACACTACACACTACACACTACACACTACAGTGGCACTACACACTACACACTACACACTACAGTGGCACTACACACTACACACTACACACTACACACTACACACTACACACTACACACTACAGTGGCACTACACACTACACACTACACACTACAGTGGCACTACACACTACACACTACAGTGGCACTACACACTACACACTACACACTACACACTACACACTACACACTACACACTACACACTACACACTACACACTACAGTGGCACTACACACTACACACTACACACTACAGTGGCACTACACACTACACACTACACACTACACACTACACACTACACACTACACACTACAGTGGCACTACACACTACACACTACACACTACACACTACACACTACAGTGGCACTACAGCCAGGCTACCAGGGACAGCCTACTGCACGGGCCTATCAGGCCCAGGGGCCCAAGAGTCAAAGGGGCCCTGAAGATCTCTCATATTGCGTTAATATTGCACTTTTAGCAACTGAATGTTCACATTTTCTTAGGGGACACCCCCTGCGCAAAACATTCATTTCCTGGCTCACAATGATGGACAGAACATTACCATTTATTCACAATGATGGACAGAACATGACTATTTATTCACAATGATGGAAAGAACATTACCATTTATTCACAATGATGGACAGAACATTACCATTTATTCACATTATATGTATTTTTTATTGTGTATTTACGCCTACCTCCCTCTCCTACATTATTGACCGTTAAAAGCTCCACTCAGCACTTGACCCAGAAAACATCATTTTGACCTGTGTGGTGGGCTTCCATAAATGACATCTTACAACATACAGCAACATATAAACGTCACGTCACCTATTCACAATAATGCAAACTATAAAAACCCACCATGCAAAATGCACAATGCAGTAAAATATCAATCCGTACTTTTATGTTCTTTTTTGTTACAGTCCATGCACACACCTTCGTATGTTTGTGTGTGTGTGTGCAGGGAAGTCGACAGGTAGGGTACAAGGGGTCAGTTGTCCCGGGCCCAAGGAGAGAAAGGTCCCAGAATTGGGTTTTGATTACATTGTAGGCCTATGTATTGGATAGGGGGGCCCTTTCAGATGATTTTGTCTTGGGCCCGGCAAAGGCTGTCAGTGGCCGTGCATGTGTCTGTGTATGCATGTGTCTGGGAGTGCATGCATGCATGTTTGCGTGCATGTGTTTGTGTGTCCCCATGACACTGCATTGGGAGTGGCAATGTGTCCTGCTTAGCCTACTTGCCTATCCCAATGTGTCCTGCTTAGCCTACTTGCCTATCCCAATGTGTCCTGCTTAGCCTACTTGCCTATATAGCACATGTGTCCTGCTTAGCCTACTTGCCTATCCCAATGTGTCCTGCTTAGCCTACTTGCCTATCCCTATAGCACAACTTGTGCTGTGGAGATGAGATGAGATGAGATGAGATGAGATGAGATGAGATGAGATGAGATGAGATGAGATGAGATGAGATGAGATGAGATGAGATGAGATGAGATAGCCTGGAGGCAGCTCTGTGTATTCCCCTGTGATGTGTCTGGATAAGCCAGACACGCCAACACTCGCCGAATATCTAAGCACTCCTCTCTCCCCTCTCTTTTCCTTTATCGGGAAAGTTCCGTTTCTTCTCCTCTCCTCTCCTCTTCTGTCTCCTCTCTTCTCCTCTCCCCTCCTCTCCTCTCCTCTCCCTTCCTCTCCTCTCCTCTCCTCTCCTCTCCTCTCCTCACCTCTGTGTGTGTATGCGTGTGTGTTTGTTTGTGTGTGTGTGTGTGTGTGTGTGTGTGTGTGTGTGTGTGTGTGTGTGTGTGTGTGTGTGTGTGCGTGCGTGCGTGCGTGTGTGCGTATAAGTTGAGCTGAGTTGAGTGGGAGGTGACTGGCTGGCTGGGCGGATGATTTTTATTGGCACTGTGGTGTCTCCTCCCAGGTGTCCTTGCTCTAGACCTATCACACACACACACACGGAGTGTAGTGGAGTATAGGGTGGGGTGCTGTCCCTGTTTGAGATGCAGGTAGAAGGCCTTTGGATGGGTGGAGTTCAGAATGGGGTGGGATAGTGTGTGGTGGGGTGCAGCGGGGAAGGAAATTGGGGTTCCTTTTCTTTACTTTCCTTCAGGCCTTTACTCCCCCTTTCCACTCAGCTGACCCATGCCCACCCCAATCCACCAATCACATTTGACCCATGCCCACCCCAATCCACCAATCACATTTGACCCATGGTCACCAATCACCCATCCACCATGACAGCTCCAGACTTCGCATCGCTGTCAGACTTTGTAAGTTTTCTATTACTGATGGCCTCAAAAGTTTACTTTTGCAGCTGTTGGAGTGTGCGGGCCAAAGCACCACCCCCCTCTGTCCTTTTTAAAAAATCTATATGGGGAGGGGGAGGGGGGGTATACCTTTATTTGACAGAATTGTGTGAGATGGTGACAGACAGGCAGTGGGAGAGAGAGATGGGGGAGGATCAGAAAATGACCCAGGGGCCGAAATTGAACCCAGGTCTCCAGTGTAACTACGCAGTGCCCTACCGTTTGAGCTATGACAGGGTCCCCTCTGTCCTCACGTATACCCCAAGCGTTACGAGCTCTACTATGGCCAAAGCAGCACCCTCTCTGTCCTCACGTACACCCCAAGTGTTGATTCTCTGTTCTGCTGTGTGCCACACACACACACCCCTCTGTTTACCCCAATTGATGGGAATGTGTAAAGCATGGTAATGAAAAACTGAGAGTTGAACATTGACAAAAATCCACAAAACTTTTCAATAGGGGTAATTATCAAGCTAATCAGCAAATAAAGTTCAATGTTTCCTAAAGTTTTGGTGCTTTAGAAAAGCTTCTTATTTCCATCAATAATGCTTTCTGGGCCTGCTGTTTTCAGGGAGGGCTGCAAATTACACACTAATGCTGTATTTCATGTTTTTCTCTTCCAAAGTCCATAAATTAGAAGATGGATTTTGTGCACTTGGTTGGAACGTTCCGGAGAAATATTTGTGAACCTCGGAGCTCTGTTGTGTATTCTGAGTGTTCAAACACTAATCCATTCATGCAGCAATCTCCCATAACTTAACCAGAGATCCATTATGAAAGTTCCTTTAAATTACTGTAATAGGAAATGTGTGGAGGTGGAGGCCCAACCATCAGTCATCTTCATCAAGCCAGTATGGTGTACACATGGAAATTAAAAATGGAACTTTTCCTATTGGGTTCTGGAAAGTGCTATGATGAAGCGTATAGCACGAGTCAGCATATTAAAATCAATGCCTTTCCTAAAGAGTGGAATGGCCCAGTAATGGGCGCATGACGTGTAAATTAATGATGAATCTTATAATATGACTCAGCATAATAAAATAGGTAGGTAATGGGTATGAGCATATGTGTAAACTAACCAACTTCTGGCACAGCTCAAACTTAGGGGAGAGTTGCTGTGTTACATGTATTAAACCATGTTGCCGACCTCAAATACATACAAGTATACTGTGCACAAGTATACCGTGCAATAATATAAAAATGTAGTTTTAAACACGGATATATTGTCTTTGGATGATTTGGATGGTTGAATGTATTGCTTTCATGGTTTGAAGATAATGGCATTTACTTTTTTTTTCTTAATCAATGTTTTGGGCAGGAGATGACAGGAGTACCGTAGAGAGATGGGGGAGGTTTAGTACATGACCCAGGCTGGATTCGAACTTGGGTCTGCATGATAATTTCTCTGGACATTTAAAAACCAGAGTGAGTCTCTCATGGTGATTGAGTCTAATGGGCTTACCTCATGGTACAGGTCCACCAACACGCTGTGCTGCAGCACCTCCTTGCCATAACTCTTTCTGAATTTGGGTTTTACACACAGAGATGACACACCACTCATACAGCCCTGGCATCATCACCTCTCAGTGGAATGCTCTGTGCAACATACAGAGGATTTCATTACACTTTATGTTGCATAATTTAGGGAAAATCAAAAGCAGTGTAATTTGCTTCTGCGAATGGGCTTTAGTTTGTTCTTTAATTACTTCAGCATGTATCAGACTGAGTTGATGAGATCATTACAATCTGTTTTATGATTTCCTGTTGTAATGGGAGTATGTATGATGAGACTGAGGTGATGAGCTCATCATAATCAGCTGTTTTTACGATTTCCTGTCATAATGGTAACACATATCTGCCTGGTCCTCTTACTGTCACAAGCCAGACGCAGCACCTCTGAATGACATACAGTACAATAAATCAAGAAAAGACAATAGTGACATCATTACCATTATATCACTGACATCACCATTATACCATCACGATGTGTTGTGTTGAGGTGTTTTGCAATGTGTTGTGTGATGTGTTGCATGTGTTGTGTTACGTTGTGTTGTGTTGAGTTCCATTATGCTGTTTGCATTTTGTTGGTTTGTTTGTGGTGTGTTCTGTTGTGTTCTGTTGTTTTGTTTTGTTTTTCTGTACTGTGACGACCACTCTGCTCGAGTCCAATCAGCCACCAATCAGGAAACAGCAGTCTGGCTCAAACACTAGTCTCTGGTATTTCCACAGACAGGAATACAAGTCTTGTCTTCCTTGCACACATTTCACTTTCCACTGTTGCTACACCACATTTTGGACTGGGATGATAGTACTCTACTATCATCGACTTTCAAATCTCGCTTTGCTACTAGTCGAGGCCAGAAACGGCTGTGCCGATGTATAAAGCAAACATTTTCTAATTCCCAATAGAGAACGTCTCTGCTTAACCACATCATGGCCTTGAACATGCTTCTACCCAGGGCCGTTGGAGCTGTTCAAGGTTGATTGCTTCCCGACAAAGTGGGTGGAGTTCCTGATTTCTCCGGAGCTCAGAAACGATATTTGTATTGCTCCTGGCCTGAGTAGAAGCAACGCCGAAGGTGTTACGTCACTAGGAGGGCGTGGCCTGGCTAGGCACTCTTGCCTCTCTATTGCAGAACACTTCAAACCAAAGTTTTCAGATATCAGGCCTGTCATTGTGAGGACAGTCGGCCCACTGGGGAAATGGCCTACAAACCCCAACTCCATAGAAGTTGGGACGCAAGGTTAATTGTGAATAATAACAAAATACTGCCATTTTCAGAAGTCTGGTTCTGACATTAGTTGGAGAACGGTACAAAGAAAACATATCAGCCATCAAAACTGACCAAAATTATTGTTTTGGGGGATATTCATGAATATGTAAATCCAAGGTGTCTGAAAAGAGTTGGGACGGGGACAATAAAAGGCAGCAAATGTCGAGGAAGACTAAAAACAAAACAAAAGACAACACTTAACAGTAGCATAAACCGAAGAGATGATTTTATATAAAAACAGTGTTGATTCCTATCTTGGACATGATTTCAACAGCTTAAATGGTAGGTGTATTCCTTGTCATGTTTTGCAATGTTTTCCTTTCTGTAGCCTGCAGTGGCGTAGCTAGAAAAGAAAATCTAGGTGTTCCCAAGAAAATACAGGTGTTCCTTATTTATTTTATTTTTTCCAACTCAGAGTAAACACAGCACGTTTGCACGGATCGGCCTACTATCACGGTGTCATACTATTACGCATACTATACGCATGAATCATGACTGGCAAACCCAACCTAACTTATTTGTTGCTATATTTGCGCTGCAACTGAATTCAAAGGGATGCATATTGGCTTTAAATATACGTCAATTATCTCATCAGAGTCCATTCCTCGGCGAGCTCCTTTTCAAACATTGACTGGAAGTGTTGCCAACCTGTTAATTCTTGAAAACACTTGCTGTAACGGTGGCTCTGGTGTGTAGGGCTACAAAATATTATTAAGGAAATGTTGAAACTAGCAAACAGAAAACCAATCCACCAGTTGGGCTGCGTTTGAAACGTTATTTAGTGTTTAATTTATATCCCGAAATTGGGAAACAACAAGGACAGCCTCCAACACAGCCATTCTAGCTAGTAGCAGAAGTTTTCACAAACCCAAAAGGCCGACCGGTTTAACCAAAACAAAGGAGAAAAGAAAAGGATGGGAAGAGGGGTACAGACAGACAGGCTGGGCTGGCTGGAAGAGACGTGTGCGTGTGTGTGTGTGTGTGTGTGTGTGTGAATGTGACGTGGGTAATCACGGTTAGCACGAGCAACAGTCAGCTTACCGGTTGTCCAGACAATCAGAAAGTAAAGGAAATGTCTTCACGGTACCTGACCTGTTCCGAGCGTCCCAGCGTCCCACAACTCCAAACGAAATACACAATTCACACTTGGTAGCAGTCCGAGTTGGTAGTTAGTCGGCGTGTTACTCTCTCCGCAACTAATGCTACTCCTCCACCAAGTAGAACACCGTTTACAGGCATCTCCATACTGGCATTCTTAATGCGAAATTTCCCCTGAAAATCATAATGTGATGTTGTTTAATCCATTTCGTGTTAGTTATGCTAGCGACTGGACTTCTTTATGGAGCGTTCATGCGGGGTATCAGCTGCATCAAAATCTTCAAACTTGTTTTTAAAACTACCGCGTCTGTACTGTCTGTGTCTGCGCGCGCGTTATCGTTCACGCATGGTCTTCTCTATGGGATGTACTATATTTATTTTAGGAGCAACGTACGAATGAAAGGGTTGAAATCCATACTCGTCGCCTAGCCTACATGTGCGGCATTTTTATCATTTCGTTTCCATAATAATTTTAGGCACATAACGCTCGCGCCCTCCGCAATTTAGTATTGCACTCCAACCAACTGTATCGGGCTAAATCATTTAGCCATCCACTCACTGCTTCAGGGATGGCGAAAGCTTTCAGATCGCTCTGGCATTTAGGCACGTCTACAGAAGAGAGATCTGGGATCCCCAAGCTAACTGTATTTTGGTTCATCTATAGCTGCATCATCCTCTACTCGTGCTTCGTGCATCTTCGTTACACTTCGTGAATATCTGCGTGAGAACCAGGTTATCATCCTCTTGGATGGTGTGGGTAATAAGGCTAACTGTGGGCCTGCTTTTTGAAGGGAGAACCTCTGCGATTCTGGAACCTGAAGTCTGTTGGGCCTAAAGCCGTGGCTTTTTAAAATAATTTCGATGAGAACTCTGTTTCATCGCAGCATATTTTAGAACCATCATGTTGCACCACTGACATAGCCTATTCAGTAGCCTATTCAGTAGCCTATTCACCACTGACATAGCCTATTCACTGAATAACCTATTCAGTGACATAGCCTATCGATGATGTGCGATTCTAAAGGTAGTTATTACGAAAGACTCCACTTGCCACCTTTCCGGGTGGTACTGCACTGACAGCGCCACTAGGTGCACTGCAGGCAGGGGTCCACTGGTGAGTGGGGAGGCTGCATGTAAAACCTATGATTGGACTCCCGACGCTTGCGTTTACAATCGGTTGTCAAGTGACGGCAATTTATTTTAGGTGTTCCAGTTATGAAAGTAGGTGTTCCCGGAACCCTCTGGAACACCTGTAGCTACGCCACTGCTGTAGTGCTTACAGTGTGACAGGTCTTGACCAAAAGCCTGCCATTTTATGTCCTGCTGGTCCTTATGTTGGAGTTAAACTGTTAAAACATAGTAGAGAATACAATTTGTCCTTACTATGTGGCAGTAATCGGAGATCTCCCTTCAAAATATATTGCATGAGTGGCTTTTCATGCTATTTAAAATCCATTTATTTCATTCAATGCTGTATTTAATTCCACAGGTGAGTTAGAACAGCTTAACTAATGTACTGCTACTGCACCCCCATGCTATCATGGAGGCTGACTTTTGAAGTTAGCACTAACACAAGTTGCATGGTCAATTTTCACTGTAGCACAGTGTAGCACTCTATTATTTTCAAAAAGAGTTGACTTCTGCAACTGCTGCTGACTTCTGTAAGCAAAGGACAGTTTTCCATGTCTTCTGGGTCTATTTCAAGTGAGCTCGGGTGGATAGGGGAATGTTAAACCCCTCTATCATTTGCACACATGAAGCGTCCTTAATATGGTCAAGTTTTCACTAGCTGTAATTCTCGGAGTGCTAGAGTGAGACTACAGCCAATATTTCATGATGTCATGAACCTATACAATGATTTTAATGACAAAACATGTCTTATCTACACTCAATCACGGTATATCAAGGGAATTAAAAAACTTTAAAAAAACTTAAAATTAAAGGGAATTAAAAAACTTTATGTAATAACTATGGTAATTGTTCCCTCTGCATCTTTAATTCTGAGTGACTCAGCCTCTCTGACATTCAAATTGTACATCAGTACAATTCATTTTGAAATGCTCTTCCTTGTTGTTTTATCTTATTTGGATGATTATAACATTTCACTAATCCCCGTCCCAACTTATTTGAGACGTGTTGCAGTTATCAAATTAGAAATGAGTACATACAGTTGAGGACGATATTATTAGCCCCCCTCCTGAAATTAGAAATTTCTCTTGATTTCCCAGTAAGAATGACCATTATTAACAGTTTCTGTTATTCTGGAAACAAATACACTGATGGAGATAATGTTCAATGAGTTGAATTTGGATTTTTCTATTGTTACGATGAGTTTAAACAAAAAAGGGCAAAAATGACAAGGACAAAATTATTAGCCCCCTGATCATTAAAAGTCAATATGGCGAAATTTATGAGCCAAAACTGACAACAGGCTCTGATAAGTTGCTACCTAGGTTGGCACATGCCCCACTAGGGATTTTGGCCCATTTCTTCACTGCAAAGTGTTCTAGCTGGTCCAAATCGCATGGATGCTGAGCATAGACATTAACCATAGACTCTCAGTGGGATTGAGGACTGGACTATGAGCGGGTGATTCCAATATCATGGTTTTAGTGTCCTTGAAGAACCTCTGAACTAATCTAAATGTATGCTTTGGGTTACAATGTTGTTGGAAGACCCAGCAATCCATATTCAGACCCAGACTCCCTGTGTCTGAGGCTGAATAACAGACTAAACTTAATGCCCCACCACTATGTGTAACTGTGGAAACTGCTTAGCCTCATTAGACCAAAGAAGCATTGGACACCTGCCTAGATGATTGTTATTGACCTGACCTCACCTGGAGTTTTTCCCCCCACCAAGAAAGACAGTTGTTAGGGCTTGTCATCATATTGGGCTTTGGGGCCATCATCATAGAAGAACCCCTTTACTAAAGGCAGTGCATATCAGAGTGTTATTGAGCTTTGCCTGTGAACATTTGAAAGTCAAAAATGAGTTTTGAAAGTCTCTGCTTTCATCTGATGATATTCAATTGCACCTGCATGGATGCATGAATTCTGCTTCTGTCAGGTGAAGTAAGGGATAGTCCTTGAATCGTTATAAGATGGTTTCCACAATTAAACATGGTGGTGGATGCATCATTCTGTGGCAGCCTCAACCACAGGAAACCTTGTTTGGGTGTACGGCACCATAAAAACTGAAAATTATGATAGAATGTGGAAAGTGACCTTGCAAAAATATGCTCATAGAGGGAGCTAAGATCTTCACTGGATCTTTCAATAAGATAATAACCCAAAACTTGCATCCAAAATAGTTCAAATGTTCTTCAAGGATACTAAAACCATGGTCATGGAGTGGTTCAGACCTCAATCCTTTAGATAGTGTTTGAAGAGTGCTGAAAATGAATGTCCATCCTCAACATCCATGCAATTTGGACCAGCTTAACTATTTGCGATGAAATAAATGGCCCAAAATCCCTGGTAGGACATGTGCCAACATAGTTAACAACTAATCAAAGTGCCTGGTGTCAATTTTTGTTCATAAATGGCACTGTATTGCCTATTAATGATAAGGGGGCTAATACTTTTGTCCTTGCCATTTTTAGACTTTTTTGTTTAAACTCATTGTGAAAATGGAAAAGTCCAAATTTAACTTATTGGATACTATCTCCATGGTGTATTTATTTCCAGAATAACACACATTTATTAATAATGATCATTCTCAATGATCAATGAAGAGATATGTCAAATTTCAGGAGGGGGGCTAATAATATCGTCCTCAACTGTATATGTCCCCTAAAACAATATTTTTTCTCTCGGTTTTAACACTTGATATGTTGTCTTTTCACTATTCTCCATCTAAGGAATGTATTGAATGTTTTGAAAATGATAGCATTTTGATTTTATTCTCCGTTTACCAAACGTCCCAACTTCACCGGAGTTGGGGTTTGTATATGACTGATGACCAGTCCAGGCCAGGTACTCTAGCTTCTCTATTGCAGAACACTTCAAAGAATGTTTATATATATATCAGGACTGTCATTGTGTTTTCTAAAATTAGACTAGTAGACTAGTTAAACTAAAGCAGTACAGTACTTTTGAAAAAAAAGAAAAACGATGCTTTTTGAAAACTGATTCCTACAGTATAAAAAGCTCATTAAATAGCCTCAAATAATAACCTCTCAGTACCTCGTGGGATATAATCTGTGTCAGGATAAAAAAAAAACAATGAAATACAGAAAACACTGAGTTTGGAGGTGCATTTGTCACCTTAACATTCACAGCTGTGTCAGATGGGTTAGGGGCTTGTCTGGAATTGCATCTGATGGAGGTCAAATGTTCTAGAAATTATTGATGACCACCAAAGTCTCTGGATTAAAAAGTTCTCACAGATTATTTGCTAAATAAACAAACAAATAAACATGCAAACAATATGAAGAATAGTGCAGTGAATTGTTATTTTGGTCAACAACAACAAGCAACAAAATTCATTATCCACATTTACAATAATCCATCCCCTTTCTCTGACCGAATTCATACCATTTGTCTCAAGCAAAAACGTAATATGGGTCAAAAAGACCCTTACAAGGGTTAAATACACTGTACATATCCTGCCCATCATGTTTTCCACATGAGAGACATGTGTTCCAAAAAGGGTCCTCCATGTCTCATGCCCTCGCAGATGGGCTTACTTCTGTAAACTTTCCGGAGCAAACGCAATTATTAAAAGAAACACCCAAACGGAAACAAAAAGACTTGGACTATCTGTTATAGCGTCCAATGAAGACGAGAGATGCAATCAACACAGAGATGTGTGAGGCTAGGAAAAGTTCCTGAGATGAGGCTGTATTTGTGGATCAGTAGCGTCCTGGTTTGTGAGCAGCTGGGCGGTGTAAAGGGGAAAATGCCAGGGCCGAAAATTGTTCCCAGCCCGAGCCTGGATGGAGCTGTGTACAGATGTCAACACAACAGCATCAAAGACACATGGTAAACTACACATGGTAAACTACACATTCTAAAAGACACATGGTAAACTACACATTCTAAAAGACACATTCTAAGAGACACATTCTAAGAGACACATTCTAAAAAACACATTCTAAGAGACACATTCTAAAAGACACAGGGCATGGTCCATCATCAATATATAGACAGTGAATTCAAATCGTCAAGATACTATGAAAATGGCCTGTGGATGTGTTAGGGTCCAGTCTACGCCAAAAATGCCCGGGTCAGTTTTTGCTCCCAGTCCAGTCCCTGGTCCCCAGCCACTTGTCAGCCACCATTACAGGCTACAGTATCGCTGCCGAGTGCTGTGTCCAAACAGCATCAATGAAATCAGCCAACACCTTTTGCAGGCAAATGTTTGTTTCTGCTCTTGCCACCTGAATGTATTAAGAGCTATTTAGGTAATCTGGAGATAGGAGGGTGATGTGTTTGTGGCCATTTGAGCTGAAGGACCTTCTGATGAATTTTCTGTCTTGTTTCCGGTGTGTGTCTGGAAGGACTAACTGTGTTGCAGCTCCTGGGGAAAGTGCATGTGGCATCTCCCTCATGTGTTGTCTTTTAGTCAGCAAATACAACAGGACAGGGCTATTCTTTGTAATGGAAGAAAAAGAGAAACTTCTGAGATGGCTCTCCTGCCTAACGAACCAAAAAAGCCTTCATTTTATGTAATTCATTCACAGAAATGTATTGTCTCGCACAACAAATGCAAAGTGGTGTTTTAATTATTCCAGACCTAATAGCTGAACTGTATGGTTAGTTGAGACGTCGGTCCTTTTAATGGATTGTAATTGTTAACTGTTTAATGGTGGATTTGCATTATAGTTTTGTTTGGTTTGAAATAAGCACTTGAGGAACATTGACAAAGACAAAAAACAATCCGACTTTCAATGACCGATGGAACGACGCTGACAGAACGGGAAATACTGACTAGAAGCCATAATATTATCCATATGAACCTTAACGCGACCTTTGCCCATTAAGTTATTTTTCCCTATATGTGAATATTTGATGGGCGGTTAGGTTGCCTGGCTACCTGGCTCCATCTTTCATAAAACCTGCCAGGAGAGGAGGTGCAACTGGGGGCAAGCTGAAACCCCATTAACTTACTGGAGACACTCTACCACACACACACACACACACACACACACACACACACACACACACACACACACCGAAGAAACCGTCTAACTTATGGAGTGGAGCGACATGACATTGCTATGGGTTGGTTTGCTAGTGGTGCCAGTCAATGTGAGCACGCTCACACACACACACAAACATGAACACGCATACACACGCACACACACACACTCTCTCCAAAACCGATTCCAGTTCTTCATGAAGATGGGGAAGTTTATTCCATAATTCGCTTACTCATACGCATACTTCAGCATCCCCTCTTCCCCTGCCTCGTCTGTCTCTAATTACCCCTGAATACTTTCCTCGAAATGTCCAACTACTTCTCAGAACCACTTCTTGACTCTCAATTGAGCTTTTCCTTTTACAGTGAAATGAAAGTCTGCAGATTGGAAAGGATAAACCCGTTTGACCTATTTTGAAGCCTCTCTGTTGGAGATTGGTGTAATTACTGGCATTGAAGGCATGTCAGGGCCAGACATGTAGATATTTCTACCATACATGACAATCTTACTTCTGTGAGTGGAGGTGGAGTGTGAATATATGTGTGAATGTGTATGTGTAGGTGTGTGTCTGTTGAGTGAGTATGTGTGTGCGCAACAGACTCATCCCAACTTAATGATATATACAGTATATGGGACTGTGTTGTGTGGTTTTACTGAGGTCTTGTCCACACTGTTCAGAGGGTCGATAGTGAGAGAAAGTAAACAATAAAATTGAAACTTGAACTTGAACATGCCATATTTTAATGAGAAACTTACATTTCAAGAGCCTGAGTCTGTGCCAGCATCTATGTTACTCCAGGCACCTGTGTCAATGCAGAGTATGCACAGCATCAGACTCAAGAGTTAAGACTCTCAGCATGGCCTTAGTAATGTTGTTATGATGTAGTTGAGTCTTTTTAGTGTGAATAGAGTGAATAGGCCCATTGTCTGGTCCATCAGCAGTAAGAGGCTGCCGGTTTTATTTTATTCATGCAGTGCAGAAGATACAACAATGTTGTTGCACTCAATGCGTGTCTGTTTGACATTCAAAGCTGTTCACTTACTACTAATGTTGATATGTGAAAAGTGAGTTGTGATCTTGGCATGTTGTGATGTTCTGCACACAACCTCTGTTAATCTACACTGAAGTATGTTTCCAACACGTTAGAAACATAGAGATTGCTGGTAAATAACTTTGTGAAAGCCCCAAAGGTCAAACAATTAACCAAGTATTTACTTTTTGATTTAAAAAGTCTTTAATTTGTACATCATTAGATTGATGCCTTAAGACAAGAGATTCAGAGACTAGAGACACTGCCACAATTTCAAGACAGTAATTGAGTTTTCCGTAAATGGATATAGCCTACATACACTCATTAACTGACAAAAATGTATCATTTAATGTGAATTGAATGTTCAACATTTTTTTAGGTTTAACTTTACTGTAATGAAGGTTTTGGGCTATTTGGATGCACGATGCAATTCAGTTTGTTATTTAAAAAAAATGGTGTCAGACAAGTTCCATTTTGAAGCAAAGCAGGTCTATACAGCTCTTTCAGGCAGAAAAGAGTGGTGTCTATCTGTACATGTATCTGCCACCGGATGACACTTAAGGGCCGTACACACACGTCGCCGCTAGTTACTCGCTTAGCGAATAATGAACTCAATAGAATGTCAATGTGTTCCAGCGAGACGAGCAGGTGAGTAATCGAGTACTGTACAATCGATGCGATGTGGGCGGATCCCAAGTTGAAAATATTTTAACTTCCAGCAAGGCGAATAAGCGACAAGCGAGTAACCAATTGGAATGCAGAGTTCGGCACTTCTCGTCTGTACATTGGCAGTTAAAGCCGCGGGAACTTTCAGCGAACGTTTCATGAAAGAGTGGCGAGTAGGCGAGCAAGCGACAAGCTAGCAATGTGTGTGTACGCCGCTTTAAACTGGCTTCAAATGCATTGAAACAGGGAAACCGACGGGGTTAGTTGCCTCACGCCCAGTGAGAGAGGGGGCCAGCAATTGGGTCCTCGTTATATTGTATGCATTGGAGTGGTGGAGGCTGGGGGCTTCCAGATCAGCTTATTCTGGTCACGGCCAAAGCTGTTAGCGGCCCTGCAATGAAATGTTCAGAGTTTGATGGTGTCTTGTGTCTGGCGTTTCTTGAAAAAGGCCCACTGTATTTTGGAATGAATGTCTGTTGCTTCGATCCCTGGACGAGTGCTCTCCTGCACCCCCCTGGCATCCCGTGAGCAATGTGAATATCGACGGAGACGTATCCAACAAAACGTCGTCTGACCCGGGAGCAAGACAACAAACTGACAAGATAAGAGTGTAAAAGTCAGCTTCAACCAGGATGTTTTTTACGCTACAACTTTTTAAAAAATTTGTACGGAATGTTTTGGGTAAAAAAAAAACCTTCTTCAGGCGTACTCTCATGAATGTAAATATATCCCCAGAGTGCTAACAGGAATTGAAGCTACTAGCATCATGACCTGCTAGGACCCCTGAACCAAAAACGATTACGTTGCTATGGATAAACCCAATGTTTACTTGTTTGCTACATAAATAAGTCAGGCATATCCAGGGTTAAGTGCATGCTGTTTTTCTGAGTAACGATCGTCTCACCTCTTCTGTCTCAGCTGGCTTTACCGTTATCAGCACTATCGCTATGGCAACCTGAAATCAACCTGAAATCAACCTGCCCACCTCAGTTCAACTTCCTTACGCATCATGGCACAACACACAGGCATCAGCTTTTTCATCAGTATTATCTCCTGTCTACCACAGAAATGAAGTCAGGCCTGGACTGCTGTGCTGACATTGTGTTTACCACATTATTACATATCTGCTGCTAGGATGACTCATCATCACTCTGCTTGGAGCAACAGGTTTGCTGTCCGTATTAGTCTGTTTTTTTATTTTCAGTTTCTTCATATGCACAGGTCTTACAATGAAATTGAAATTACGTTTCTCTCTCTATACCATGAAAGTACATAGACATACACAGGACTGATATTTACAGACTGACATTTACAGACTGAAATCAAAGTGCAAGACAGGACAAGTCACACTGATGGACCAATAACAGTAAAGTGATGAAGTAATAAATAATAACTGAGCATTTAACACTGGTGAGTGACGATGATGGACCAGTGATGAACCTGTGATAGCGTAATAATAGGCCTAAATAGCAACAACATTTAACATTGGACATTTAACATATAGGGGAAGGAATAGAAGGCATAATAAAAGCAATAATAATAATGGTAAAATACAAAATAGCAGCATAGTTGGAGGTGCAGTCACATAGTGGAAGCAGTTATTGATAGTGAAGATATGGGAGAACAGGTAAGGTGCAGTCATATGGAGCAGTTCCATAGGGTGTGTGTGTGTGTGTGTGTGTGTGTGTGTGTGTGTGTGTGTGTGTGTGTGTGTGTGTGTGTGTGTGTGTGTGTGTGTGTGTGTGTGTGTGTGTGTGTGTGTGTGTGTGTGTGTGTGTGTGTGCTGTTGTGTTTTGAGAGAGAGAGAGAGAGAGATAGAGACAACATTGCCAACAAAAGAATGACTTTAAATCACAGTTCTGAGCTGATAAGAGAGCTGAGAGTGTGTGTGTGTGTTTGCGTGAGTGTGTGTGTAGGTGCGTTAGTGCGTGTGTTTATGCGCGTGTGCGTTTATAATGTGCTTCTGTGCTGAGTGTGTTTATGCGTGTGCGTGTGTTTAAGCATGTGTTTATGCGTGTATGTGTGTGCTTCTGTGATGAGTGTACCCGAGTCTGCCTTCAGCACTGGCTGCCTTTATTTGACAAATGGAGTTATTGATTTGTCTTCTGCTATCTCCGAGCTCCATAACAACTTACCATTTAGGACACGCTCACATAGTTCAGCTACACTACACCACACTGTCATTTTGGAGCAAGTAATTGTGATTTCACTGCAGTGCAGTCCAAGGCTTTGACCCAGCATCTCCAATGGGTTTACAATGATTATTATGCTCTGTCTGTATCGCTATCAACATGAAACACAATGTTTCAACATCTGTTCAGTGGAGGAGTTTTAAGCAACAAAGTGGAATTTTACAGAGCTCTAGGCGATATGGCCAAAACTCTTTAAATACAACATGTTTTTCTATTTTGGCTATAATCACTGTGAAATATGTGTGTATTCTTAAGTAAGGCTACATTACAACACTACACACAATGGATAGAGAAGTAAATGATGTCCACTAAACTACCTGTTCAAGAAGGAAGGTCTTCACAGTGCGGAATAAGCTTCAAAACATAACGTTTCTTAAATAAAAACAGCAACGTTTCGATCACCCTGGATCTTCGTCAGGCTAAGCAGACTTACCTTCTTGAACCGTCTGACTTGTCTGGCACCTGCAGCAAGTGACTTTGGATCTGCGCACCCTACACAAAACATCCACAAAACAACTACTTATTAGGGGCTTGAAGATGTAAAGATAGGAGCCAGTGTGACAGGGAGACCTGTTTTCCCCGCTGTGTGTGTGTGTGTGTGTGTGTGTGTGTGTGTGTGTGTGTGTGTGTGTGTGTGTGTGTGTGTGTGTGTGTGTGTGTGTGTGTGTGTGTATGTGTGTGTGTGTGTGTGTGCATGCGTGCGTGCATGTGTGTGTGTGTGCAGGCCCCCTTTGATGCAGCCAGTTCCAGAGCAGAAATTCAGAAGACAAAACCCGACTCTGAAGTGCACCCCCCGCCCCCATGTATGTCTCTTTGTTTTGTTTTAGTACCTAGCCCACAGTATAGAGGAGGCAACACAGTCGTCCAGGATAACGGGTTGTATGTGTGTGAGGTAACAGTTTAAATGGACACTGTGCTGGAAATGGTCAAAAAAGGTACTGCAACTATGCTGATTATTGAAACTGGGCTGCCTATTGCCAAATTTGATCTTTACATGAAAGTTTACTAAGTAATAAACAAATATTTCCTAGTATGGTCCAAGTACAGTCATTTTTGCCGCTAAAAATTGTTATTTTTGGAAATTCAAAATTGCGGACCAAGGAGAAGATCCCCCTTTTCATGTATGAAGAGTGCAATTTTTCCAGTCATAATGAATACTTAGAATATGATGCTGGTGGTAAGTATTCATGAAAAAGGTAACATTAGTGAATGGGCAGCATGAATTCTGGAAATAAACAACTAAAAATCTCACACGGTGTCCCTTTTAGGCAAAAATGCCCGATTTATTTTATCGTCCCAGTCCAGCCCTGTGTGAAAGCGTGTGTGTCGATTGGGTGCCACTGCTGCTGCTGCTGCTGCTGCTACAGAGAGGGAAAAAAAACATTCATGACTTGCACACATGACGAGAGCGAGAACGCCGCCCACCTGCGTAATTGGTGTTGGCTGGCTGTGAACGGTTTTGCCGTCACGTCCTGGCGACAAGCGGGGGTGAGGGTGTGTGTGTGTGTGTGTGTGGGATGACAGAGAGAGAGAGGCAACTCTGTCACCCGTGGAAACCAATGTGCCCTCCTCAGACAAGCTGTGACCACCGTGTGGTTAGCGGTGTGGAAAGTAGTGTGGCTGGCCACCGCGTAATTTCACGCACACACGCACACACACACACACACACACACACACACACACACACACACACACACACACACACACACACACACACACACACACACACACACACACACACACACACACACGTTGTGGTAAGTGCTGTGGCTGTTCAGCGTGTGGTTAGGGGTGTGATACCGTAAGTGCTGTGGGTGGATGAGCTGTTCAACAGCACAGTAGGGGGTCCAGATGAAATAAGAGGGGCATTTATTCATAGACATGGGCAGTTTGGAAGAGAGGATACAGAGAGAGAGAGAGAGAGAGAGAGAGAGAGAGAGAGAGAGAGAGAGAGAGAGAGAGAGAGAGAGAGAAGGGGGTGAGAGTTGAATTAAAAAAGAGGAGTAGAGAGAGGAGGTGGTGGATGGTGGCACTGTAGGAGTGGAGAAACTGGAGGTGGATAGTGGTGTATGAGGAGTAGAGGAGATGGAGGTGGTGTTAAAGGAGAAGAGGAGGTGAAGGTGCTTTTAGAGGAGTAGAGAGAGGAGGTGAATGGTGGTGTAGGAGGAGTAGAGGAGGTGGAGGTGGTCTAAGAGGAGTAGAGGACTTGGATAGTATAGAGGTGGTGGTGGTGGATGACACTGTAGTAGTAGTAGAGGAGGTGGATGGTGGTGTTAGTGGTGTAGGGGAGGTGGATGGTGGTGGAGGAGGAGTAGAGGAGGTGAATGGTATAGAGGTGGTGGTGGTGGATGACACTGTAAGAGGTGTAGGGGAGGTGTAGGGGAGGTGGATGGTGGTGTTAGTGGAGTAGAGGAGGTCGTAGTGGATGACACTGTAGTAGTAGTAGAGGCGGTGGAGATCGTGTTGGAGGAGATGGATGGTGGTGGAGGAGGAGTAGAGGAGGTGAATGGTGGTGGAGGAGGAGTAGAGGAGGTGGAGGTGGTGGTGGTGTAGGAGGAGTAGAGGAGGTGGATGATGGTGTAGGAGGTGGAGGTGGATGATGGTGTTAGGGGAGTAGAGGAGGTGGATGGTGGTGATAGAGGAGTAGAGGAGGTGGGTGGTGGTGATAGAGGAGTAGAGGAGGTGGGTGGTGGTGATAGAGGAGTAGAGGAGGTGGGTGGTGGTGATAGAGGAGTAGAGGAGGTGGGTGGTGGTGATAGAGGAGTAGAGGAGGTGGGTGGTGGTGATAGAGGAGTAGAGGAGGTGGGTGGTGGTGATAGAGGAGTAGAGGAGGTGGGTGGTGGTGATAGAGGAGTAGAGGAGGTGGGTGGTGGTGATAGAGGAGTAGAGGAGGTGGGTGGTGGTGATAGAGGAGTAGAGGAGGTGGGTGGTGGTGATAGAGGAGTAGAGGAGGTGGGTGGTGGTGATAGAGGAGTAGAGGAAGTGGTGTGGTAGTGATGTAGTAAAGAGCGGAGGTGGTTGGTGGTGTAGGAGGAGTAGACAGAGGAAATGAATGAAGGTCTAATGAATCTAGTGATTAGTTGGCTTAAAACATGTATGTGCCACCATGCCGACCAGAACTCAACTCTTGGAGAATAAGGAAATCAGTAATATGTTTTTGTTCTTTTTTTTGTTCGCTAAAACCTTTTTTGTAACTTTGGCAGTTTGTGCCGAACTCTTCACACAGATCTATACAGTATATAACATATAACAAATAATCAAACCAGGGCAGTCAAACTAATAGCACAAAAGTCAGCAATTTTGTAACACAGACTTTTCAAACTGTACCAAAACAATCCATCTGTACAACACTCCCTGCTCTACAAACAATATCCAAATGATGAACACTCTCATTAGCCTGATTTGCACGGGATAAATATTACCTGTGGACCACCGGCAATTCACAATTACACCCCACCACCTCTGTGTTACTTTGTGGATATAATATGCAGCTGAATTATTACTTCACAAATTACGGACATTCACACGGGACTAAGAACTCTGACAAACTCCACATTATTCTGAATTACCAGTGGTCCTCAGGTAATATAGTATTTATTAGAGATGCACCGGATCCTGATTTTTAGGATCCTGCCAGATACCGGATCCTACAAAAGGGTTGAAACACATAGCCTACTCACACACGTGGGCCCTTTTCATCACGTTGGCTCAAACTATTTTGACTGAAAAGCCTCGGCTACCGGATCCTGGATCCTGGATCCTGTGTAAAACCCTATTATCCTGCTGGATCCGGAACCGGATCTTGGATCCTGTACATCTCTAGTATTTATCCCCTGGGAATCTGGCTCTAGACTCCTAACCCTCCCCAAATGACATGCTTTGTAGAGAAACCAAGAGGCAAAGTGTGTTTTCCATTCATTCTGCCGTGTGTCTAGTTGCTGCAATGTGTGTTAGTAATTTGATAGATGCAATGACGATTTGGTACAAAAACATTTCTTTTTACAGCTGTGTGAATAGTTTAGCAAACTGTCTTGGGTTTTCCAATATATTGACACAGTTTTGCTGATTTGGTGTGAGGTTGTTGTATTTGTGTGAAGAGTTCGGCAAAAAGTTACCAAAAATGAGCATCGATCATTGTAAAAGTGAAGGTGGATCATTGTAAAAGTGAGACGTTGATGTAATTATGTGAAGAGTTCCACAAAATCAAACAAAAGTTACCAACAATTCAGCGTTAGCCATCAGAAGAAAACTGTATAATATAAAAAATGACACAACAGAGGAATTACAATAAGCCTTATTAAGGATTGAAAATATGCAGTAAATTCTTCTGATGAAGTCAGAGAAGGACAGCTTAAAGAGAATCCCCATTTTCCCACTGAGTGTTTGAATTGGCCTCATCAAGAAGTGTTGCTGTGGACTTTCATTCTGGTCTGGTTGGTTTTGTTTTGTTGTTTGTTAGAGCTGGTTGGGTTGAAACAAAATGTGTATTTATTTGAACTTGAAATTTCCCAACATATCTTACAATCACACAACACTGACAGACTCAAATATTTCCTGATGAGGCCTCTCTGGCCTCAGAGGAATGTGTTATCTTTCTGTCCTTTGCTCTCTAGTTCTCCCCTCTTCTCTCTATCTCTCCCTCTTTCTCCCCATATCTCTCTCTCCCTCTCTCTAGTTCTCCCCCCTTCTCTCTATCTCTCCCACTCTCTATCTCTCACTCCGTCTCTTTATCTCTCCCTTCCCCTCGCTACCTCTCCCTCCTTCTCTCTACCCCCCTCTCTCTAGTTCTCCCTCCATCTCTCTACCCCCCTCTCTAGTTCTCCCTCCATCTCTCTAGCCCCTCTCTAGTTCTCCCTCTTTCTTTCTATTTCTCCCTCCCTCTCTCTATCTCTCCATCCCTCTCTCAATCTGTCCTCCTACACTTCACCTCTAGCTTCACTGCTGCTGCAGACTATAAATGTGATGTGCTCTATCTGCACCGCACTGTTTCTCTCTCTCTCTCTCTCTCTCTCTCTCTCTCTCTCTCTCTCTCTCTCTCTCTCTCTCTCTCTATCTATCTCTCTGTTTCTTTCTCCATCTGCACCTCTCTCTGTTTTTCTCTATGTGTTTCCCTCTCTCTCGGTCTCTCTTTCTCTTTTTCTATCTGCGTTTCTCTCTCTGTTTCTATCTCTCTGTTTCTCTCTCCATCTGTATCATTCTCTGTGTCTCTCTCTCCCTGTTTCTCTCTCTGTGTTTCTCTCTGTTTCCTTCTCTGTTTCTTAATGTTAACCCGACCTGGCAGACATACAGAGATGCAGACATGCAGACATGAGGGCGACCTGGCAGACATGCAGACATGCAGACATGCAGGCATGATGGCGACCTGGCAGACATGCAGGCATGCAGACATGCAGACATGCAGACATGCAGACATGAGGGCGACCTGGCAGACATGCAGGCATGCAGACATGCAGACATGAGGGCGACCTGGCAGACATGCAGACATGCAGACATGAGGGCGACCTGGCAGACATGCAGGCATGCAGACATGAGGGCGACCTGGCAGACATGCAGACATGAGGTGACCTGGCAGACATGCAGACATGCAGACATGAGGGCGACCTGGCAGACATGCAGACATGAGGGCGACCTGGCAGACATGCAGACATGAGGGGGGTGTGTGTGCATGTGTTTGGGTGTGTTGCATAATATATGTGTGCGTATGTAGCCTACATATATTTTTATTTGTGATTATGTGAATGTGTATGTGGGTGTGGGTGTGGGTGTTGTGTTTGTGAGTGGCGAGGGCAGGCGGGCGGGCGGGCAGACAGGGCTTGTGTGTGAGTGTGTGTTGAGAGGGGAGGCCAGACAAGGCTTGGCCCGGTGTGTGTGTGCCCAACACCCCAGATCTCACATCAAGTGCTCAAGTCACAAATGAGGACCAGATTCCAGCGTGACACTCTCTGCCAGCTCATCTCAGCTTTGAGGACCAGATTCCAGCGTGACACTCTCTGCTATCTCAGCTCAGCCCTGTCTGTCTGGGCTAATGGGTTCTGATTGCCAGCATGTTGCCTCAGCCAGCACTCTGAAGAGATCTGATGAGACCTTTGCTCCACTCTGCTCTCACCTGCCCAGGTGTGTCAGAGGGATTCTGCTCTTCTCTTAATTATTGTACACAGCAGGAATAGCAAAGCGGAGAGTCTGCAAACATCAAGTCTCTGTAGCCACATAGCCTTGTAGCCTCGAAGCCTCTTTGTGCAGCTGGGCCCGTCGACCCCTTCACTCTTTCGTAAAAAAAAACCCTCACCTACATCAAAACAACATTACGATTACATTACTGAGAGATTTAAGCAAACAAGACGAGGCCATTACTATGTTGGTGGCTGTAAGGACATAACATACACTCTGCACAAATAGGTTAGTGCTCCTGGAGCCAAGAGCCTGTACAAAAGTAATACGTAATGGTGTCCAAAGTAAAAGTAAAAGTGAATTCATGGTGTAAGCACAACACTAGCACATGATATTGCATAGCAGCAGTTATTCCATCGTACCATATGAGTCACAGACAAGGAACCGGCCATTTTAAAATACATATATCTTTTGATATTCAATTTTTAATTTTTCAATGTATCATAATTCATATTCTGAAGGTTGTTGTATTCCATGCTGTGTGGGTAATTTGTAGAGCAAGAAAAGAGCTTTCAAACTTGATATAATCGAGACTGAATGCATAGTGTCCTACCCTCATATGTAAACCTTTGCTAGTCTGTTTCTCCCTTAATATTGCTGTCAGATTCACACAAATGCATTTCTGGGGTGCTACCTTGCTACAAGCACAGCAAATATGATTGAAATCTGTGTCAGTCGGGTCCCAAAGTGTCTGATTTCACGTGAAATGACCCAAAACCTATAAAGAAACCCCTCCCCCACAATTTGATCCAACCAGTGCAGAATCAGGTACATCGGTCTGTAGAGTGACTGTAGACCAGTTACTCAGTGCAGTTACTTCTATACTTTTACTTTGGCCATCTCTGGTAATTCAGCATCACAGGCTGTGAACATTGGGAGATGTATGAAAGGACCTTAGAGAAAGTTTGTCATAACGTAAAATCATACAGTAAAGAGAATCCATACAGTATAATCTGTGGAAAGGATTGATCACACTACAGCCACTACAGCAGTCTAACAGTTAAATACAACACTCAGACTGGATAGCAGGGCACCCTTGATTAGAATGGAAATGACTTTCCACATTCATAGCCGTTAACACCCTCTGGATCCTGAAACCACAACAACTCTCCCATTTACACCTTGATGGGTGAGACAGTTTGTCACCTAACGAGGGGAGTGGTCTACAGCTCCACCTCTACTAGTGGCCCAGGGATAAAGCACCTGGCTACCTTCCATCAGGTCAGAACTGCAGAAGACTTGGCTAAAAAAAAAACAGCAATTGGTACCATCAGGTCAGAACTGTTGAAGATTTGGTTAAAAGAGGGAATCTGCAAAAAGTACTTTTGCTGGCTAGAACTCTGACCCTTTGTCTAGAACCTGGATGAATGAGAATCTTGATAGATGCTCATCACAACTCACAATGAACATGGATGACATAAAAGAAGAGGAAATCTATGAGTTTCTACCAGAGAATTTGTCTGCAGACACGAAAGATAGTCGTACGTGGACACCAGTTTTCAAAGAAGAACCACGTTTGTCGCATGAATATGGAGAGGAGATGTCTCATTTCATGCAATTTAGTGGTGATGAGAACACTTCTACTTTTCAGCCATTAACTCAATCACAACAAGGAATATCTCTGAAGATCATTAAAGAAGAGAACATTGATGATTTCCTCCCGGAGTATTTTTACGGAGCAAAAGAGGAAGAGAATGATACTGACACACTGAACATGAAAGAAGAAGTCCTGGATATGAAAAGGGAAACAGAAGAAGCCCTGGACATCAAAAGGAAAACAGAGTCTTCTCTAATGGAACAAAATGCAGACATGACCCCAATAGGTAAGTTTCATAACTTAAAAACTAGAGCGTCCTTAAAGGTGCACTGTGTGTTGGCCAGATTGGGTATTGCAAATGTGATGCTTATTTCAAAATGTGATCTTTTTTATTAATATTTTCTGATATGGCTAAAGTACAGCACGTTTTGAAACTATAAATTTAAATTTCTGTAAATTCTGTAATAAAATAAAGGGGAAAAGTCCTCCCCACTTAGATCCTCTTTGTGTTCTTTTATTTGTTATCTTAATTAAAGAGCACAAAGAAGATCTAAGTGAAGACATTTCTCTTTTATTTATATCAGTTTGTTTATTATTTTATGTATGACAAATTTTAATCAAAAGTGTGGTGTAATCTGGCTCAATTGATTATTTCTAGAAATTCAAAATGGCGGACAATGGAGAAAATCCTCCTTGTCATATATGAGAAATGAAAATTTCCATGTCATAACGAATACTTTCAATTTGATTGTGTGATTGTGTGTCTTTGTGAAAAAGGTAACATTTGTGAATGGGCAGCATGAATTCTGGAAAGACAGTAAATATTACACAGTGCACCTTTAAATATTAAGCTGTGTCATTGGGAAAACTAAATGGTTGGTGTGTGTGCCTCTACTTTGAATTGTGTATTGCTTAGAATGCCTGGTGTCTTTGAGACATGCAGCCAGTGTTCATTCATTCTAAATATTCGCACTATTGCAGGTTAAGCTTACGTCTGAAAAGTCTATGTTCCCCTTACTCAATTAGCGAAATGGCCTGTGGGGCATCTATGTGTGGCCCCCGAATAATTATGAAAATGAAAAAAAAAAAAATGTTTTGGTCCGATCGTGTTGTCGACTTTGAAATTGCGCCCAGACGCTAGGAAGAAGCGTTCCGTGCCCCACCCCCTCAGTCAGTTTCTCCCTATTTGCCAGACACTGCAGGCTCCAGACAGAAGTGACTACAAGGGTGGCATCAGAGGTTGTGAGGTAGACCACAAGGGAACGACGGTATCAGAGCCAGTAAATACATTACTTACAAAATTGCCTCGTTTTTTAAAGTAATGGTCCACATTTGATTGCAAACAGTGTGTTAGGACTTCGAATTGGTTTAGCAATAGCCTAGCTAGTTGCTTACACAAATGAAGGCACAAATGTTTGAGCTCTGCTGGCAGCTAACTAGTGGTCCTTAAAAGCGAATTGCTTGATGAACTTTTCACACTTTTAAACAGTCCCCAAATAGTTCATTTGCAATCCTAAGCCCCTCGTAAGACTGCAAAAAATGTTATGAGCAACTTGACAATTTATTATTGGCTGCTGCATTTAATCAACATTGCATCAAATGTGTAATGTTCTTGTTAACAAAACCTGAGGTGTCCTCCACTTTGCTGGGTCCATGATATTATTGCATCTGATTCTCATTGTGCATGTGAGAGCTGCATAAACAAAGTCCTAATAAGCAGTTTTTGTTTGAAAAGTGTTATCTTCTGGCTTGTTGGTTTTCTCTAGTGCTGTCAATCGATAACATATAACATAATGACAACAAAAAAATCATCAATTGGCCTATGCACAAAACACACACACAAAGCAGATATTTAGTTTCCAGTGACAGGAGGGGAGAAAATGTGCCTCATACGGCAGGGCTACATTTTCCTGGAGAAGTGTGGGATTGTGCCTTGGTCTCCTTGGCATTTTTTAGGCTAAATGACATTATCTGATAACCTAGCCTATATGCAGACTACTACATTAATAAAGATTCATGTCTTCGTGAGAAAACCAATAAGCCTGGGGATAACACTTTTTAAACAAAGCTAGAACGTTTGCCTACGTATGACAGCTCTGATATTCATAATGAGAAGTTACAAGTGTAGTGGACGCAGGGAGGAGAGGACACACAGATTTTCTAGGAAGGGGCTGTGACGACATCCCTTTTTGTCAACAAGAAAACGGCACATGCTGTGTTGATCTTATGCAACAGTCAATAATAACTCTTGATGTTGATTTAAAACTTTGTTTGTGGTTTTAATTTAGGATTCAACACAAACTATTTGAGGGCTGTTTAAAAGCATGCAATGTTCATAAAATAGTTCGTTTTTTAGGAATAGCACTAGTTAGCAGTCAGCAATGCTTCTCGTGTTGGCCCTTTATTGGGGGGAATTTGGAAAAACTGGCCCTCTGGGACTTTTAATTAAGTACCCCTGGACTATGTGAAACATTAATATAACTTCATTGTGCAACCATTCTATTTTCAAGCACCACCCATCTTAAGTTATATACGTACATGATGTTTATTAGGTGGTGGGCCACCAGTGGCCCTTGGGGGTGGGGGGGTGCCTACAAATAAGATAACCAAGTCATGTATCATATTCCTTTTAACATTAACCTCAATAATAATACATCAATGTGACTGATATTATAATTGCTTTGGCTTGTACACATTTAAATCAACAAAGTATCTGCAAGAAATGTGCGTTTCTGGGAGAATAACCCAAAGATATCTACAGATTATGACATTAAAAATGGGATAGGCCCAAAACAGCTGTTGCGCCAAATGTTATGTCCTTATGTACTTTTTTGTAACTTTTTTAAACTTTAATATTTATTATATTAAGAAAGCCTTGTGTGTACCTCATTATATTACTTTAAAAAATATTGCGTTTAAAATGTCAATGCATAGGTTGCGAATGGTTGGAAACATTATGAAAACATTTGAAGGAATGTCCATTAGACTACACTTAACAATTTACAATGTCTGAAAATTATGAATTCTGCAATTCATCAGTTGTGAAGTCAAAACTTAATTGTTTTGTTTTTGTTTCTTCTTTTTCTTTTCTCAGATGAACACCAGGCAGCTCATAATAACACAGACAAACACCAGTGTGCCACATGTGGAAAAGGCTTTAGAGAGAAAAGGGTCCTAATCGTCCATACGAGAATCCATACTGGAGAAAGGCCTTACCAGTGCACTACATGTGGAAAATGCTTTAAACATAAAAGTGCCTTTAATATACACAAGAGAATCCATACTGGAGAAAGGCCTTTTCAGTGTACTACATGTGGTAAAGGATTTATACAGAAATGTGCCCTAAAAATCCACAAGAGAATCCATAGTGGAGAAAGGCCTTACCAGTGTCCTACATGTGGTGAAGGATTTAAACATAAAAGTTCCCTAATTATCCATAAGAAAATCCATACTGGAGAAAGGCCTTTTCAGTGTACTACATGTGGAAATTTCTTTAAACAGAAAAATGGTCTCATCCAGCATCAGAGAACACATACTGGGGAATGGCGTTACCAGTGTGCTACATGTGGAAAAGGTTTTGCATGTAAAAGTGGCCTCATCACACACCAGATAATCCATACTGGGGAAAAGCCTCACCAGTGTAAAATATGTGGAAAAGGCTTTATACAGAAAAGTCATCTCATCAAGCATCGGCGAATTCATTCTGGAGTATAGCCTTATGAGTGTGCTACATGTGGAAAAGAATTTGCACTGAAACATCACCTCTTGAAGCATCATTCAACCCATACTGGGGAAAGGCCTTACTAGTGTATGACATGTGGAAAAGGCTTTGCAGGAAAAAGTGACCTCAAAAGGCATCAGAAAATTCACATTGCCTAATCCAATTCTTGAAAAAAAAACCAGATGGAATTATATTCTGTAAAGAATGAACTGTTTAGAACTGTTAGTGGTCTGTGAAATTTCACCTACATTGCATAACATTGCATTGCATAATATTGCATAAGCATGCCACACCGCAGGACATGATGTCACACCACAGGTCTTTCTCTGCATTGCGGCCATTTCAATCCTTTTGGATACATCACTGACCTTGGACCTCATGCTAACTAGATAAAGATATTGATTTCAATCTTAATAAGTGTTATTTATTTTATTTGTGAATGTGTGTGTGGGTGTGTGTTGTGTTTGTGTGTGGTGGCGAGGGCAGCAAGGCAGGCAGGCCAGACAAGACTTGGCCCTGTGTGTGTGTGTGTGTGTGTGTGTGTGTGTGTGTGTGTGTGTGTGTGTGTGTGTGTGTGTGTGTGTGTGTGTGTGTGTGCGTGTACGTGTGTGTGTGTCTGTGGGTTGAGAGGAGAGGGCAGGCACGACTTGGCCGCTGTGTGTGTGTGTGTGTGTGTGTGTGTGTGTGTGTGTGTGTGTGTGTGTGTGTTGAGAGGGGAGGGCAGGCAGCAGGGCCAGTTTTAAGCATAGGCCGGCTAGGCGGTCGCCTAGAGCGCCATGTGAAGAAGGAGCGCCGAAATGGTAGCCTGGCCGCGCCAAAAACCCCTACAGCAAAGCTGTGCCGGGGTCTGGGGTCGCTGAGAATCAGTGTGGGCGGGATCAACGGTTTCCTCTGCACTCAATGCAACGCAATAGGATGGCGAACAACCAACCAGAGTGATGAGGAATGATTACGCATTGCAGCGCGACAGGAAGTACATGGTAGAGTGTAGGCAGTAGGAAATAGAACGAATGCCAGGCCAGCGAGCGTATTCTCTACGGGCTAATGTCAGAGTGAGAGGAAAGATTTACCAACTAGCACTCCAATCTGCTATTGTAGAGACTGCACGCGAACTACGTGAACATGGAAGTGAATGATTGTTGCCGTTTTTGCAACAAAAATATGCGAATATCTGGCGTGATTTCTAATTCAGCACTTATCTTTGACAGCCAGAAAGAAAAACAAACCATTGCTGACAGATTAATGCAGGTTGGCGTGTCGGTGTTGAAAACACAGACAAAATCGAACAGAATTTGTAGGCCTTGTGTGCGGTTACTAACGAGAATGGAACAGGACCTGCCGGTGTTCCGAAGATGGGTGCAGGAGGAGGGAGCATCCACCACGACTTCAGATACCTCTGGTTCTACACAGAAACGTGACCGCGAGCCGACTCCATCCAAAACACCGAGGGCATTGAAAAAGTTCTGTGATAAACCAGCAAGTCCGGGAAAAGGGGCTGCCGTTCGTGTCAACATCGCCCAGGTATGTTTGCATTTTGACATTTGTTTATCGTGCAGTAACGGTGGAGATATTCAATTTGCTTTTCATTAGACCTATAGATGTTGCCCATCAGTTAGGATATTCCAGGGACAACATTGTCATTAGACGACCGTTCTCCTTACTCTAGTCTGTAGCCTCCAAAATGACCATTATATCGTGCTGAAATCTGCATCGCTTGATCTGAAACTTAATGATAGCATAGGAGTGTAAACAGAGACGGTTTAGGTCCTAAATTGCTTGTATGTGGCAGTGTATGATAATACGTGAAATATAATCGGGTGGGACTACACGTCTGGGAGTGATAGAAACACCTGGGACTACACGTCCGGGGAGCGATCTCAGTTGGTGTCCATCTACCTCCCACCTAAACGGTCTCTGATGTAAATACGCCCTAAAGCTACAACCTACAGCTAGTCCTCAGCGTGTCTCTCATGCCTATTTGCCATGCCTATTAGATAACTTTGGAACTGTTGCTTGGTCTTCATGGCATTTAGCATTGTGAAAAGTAATGATACAGTGGATGTTCAGAATTCTGCCTCCTGGACCAGATTAGCCTGACATTTCAGCTCCTCCTGTGTTCATGTCACATTGTATAGTAGGAAAAATACTTCACTACTGTACTTAAGTATGTTTTTGAATACTTAACACTTTTCCCAAGTGTGTGTATATATTGAAAAAAAGAGTTTTGACCATACTGCAACAAAGTCAGGACATGATGCATGGGCTCTGGGCTTAGGTCAGCACGCATAGGAAGTTGAGTTTATTTTCTGTCGAAACCTTTCCTAAATTTAGACTGAAATTGGTTGTGTGTACATTTTTAAATGTTTTTGAATTTTTGAAATTTTACCCAAATAGAAAAAAGTCTTTCAAACTGCATTGTACTTTTCATTACATTACTTAATTACATTATTTTTGACAGTACCTCACATACATACAATAAGTTTCAGATACTTTAAGACTTTTACTTAAGTAACATTTCAGTCAGTGACTTTTACTTTTACCAAAGTCATTTTTGGAGGGGTACCCATAGTTTTACATGAATATGAGATTTCAGTACTTTATACAACACTGCTTCTTGGTAGTCAGCCCCTACCCCCGGTTGAGGGTGAGATGCTGCTGCACAGATCACAGCAGGGTGCTGAGCCTCTGGAGACGGGGGTCTGGGTTGCTGGGCCTATCACTGCCCAACCACACACTTGTGGGTTGACGGAAAATTACCAAGTCTGTAAGTCAGTGGTAGAGTCTGTAGGTCAGTAGCAGGGAGGGCAGTAGAGGGGGGGAGCGGGGGTTCACCAACAACCGGGGGGGATGGGCGACATGAACACAGAAGGGGCTGAAATGGCTCATCTGGACCAGGAGACACGATTCTGAACAGCAGCCCCCAACTTTCCTGACCTGGTCCCTATCAGCCAGTCAATTGCAATGAGGGAAAAAGGTTTTGTGTAATCATTCACAGTTCTTTTTCGTGTGTTTCACTCACACCATTTTTTTCACAGTGGTGTTCATATGATTACATACCCTGACAGAATTATGCCCTATGCTTTGCTGTGTTGATAAGTATCATCGAATGTAAATTATTACAAAAAAAAAAACCCTTTCACTCATTGCACCCTTTCACTATTGACTGTCTGATGACATTTATCAGCACTCCCCTGTGTTTACTCCATCATAACACAAACTACCAACATGACCCTGATCAAAGTTTACATAACCTAGGGTCTGATGCTGTATGTTGCCCCCTTATACATCAATGGTTGTCCTATGCCTCTTGAACAATTTCAATGTTGTCGTCCTACATTGAAGACTATGTATTATTAATCAAACAATGATAAACCAATGATAATCTACTTTAATATGGATATTTCCGACTTCTTTTACTTTTTCAGGTCATTTCTGATCAAGAGGGGCACAACCCTGAGAAAGCTTTGTTGGTGAAACATATCATGAACAAAAAATGGAAAGCAGCGGCCAAACTAATTATGAAGCACGAGGAGCTTTCACAGGAAGTGCAGGCCAGCATCCTTACAGTCATTGAAAGTGAATCCAGAGCACTCTGCGACCCTAGCAAGAAATGCATGTTGTGGAGGTCTTCACCAGAAGATTTGAGTTCTTTCTCCTTTAGCAGCCTGGAGTCAGACCTGCAGCGCCTCTCCCCACTCATCTTGTCCATCCTCACAACCATCACAAAGCACTCACGTTTTGTCACCTGCGCTGCTGCTGCGATTGCCTTAAGAGGTAGAGAAAACCGCCTGTCTGGGTTTGCTCACTACGTCAACTGCATTCTTCAATATGGGGGTGCAAAGAAAGCAGCCTTCGAAAGGCTCAGCAAATTTGCCATCACAACAACATACAAGAGTGCTATTGGAAAGCAAAAGGAATTGGCGAGTATGTGTGGATCTGGTCTTATGACATTGAAGAGACAAAATGAGGAATTCCTGGCGATGGAAGCTGGCTGTCAGCCTGTCAGTCAAGAGCAGGACGAAACCTCCATAGATCCCTGGACGGAGGACGAGATGATAGCCAGTGATGTGTTCCGTAGCATGGAAGACCTTCATTTGTCAGGTGAGAAGTAACACACACACACACACACACAGCGCCATGTACATGACATGTATGGGGTTATGTTGTCTTATGTGTACATGTCTTTAATGTATTAAAGGAGAATTGGCTGAAAGCTGTGCCACAGACCAGGCCACATCAGGGGAAGGGATCACATCTGAGCTGGCTGAAAACGTCACGGAGCAGGCAACATCTGATGAAGAGGTGAGGACCTCATCAGAGATGGCTGAAGGAAGTGCCGTGGACCAGGGTTCTGACGACGTGACGATCATATCCCAGTCGCTGGCGGAGAAATGCTCCACTCCACCACATACCTATTCTATCATTTTTGACAATTTGGACTTTTTCATGCGCTCACACCACCAGTCCACCCTACGCAGCAACAAGTCAATTCATTGGATACATCACATTGCTGTCCAGGACCGTGTCCCCATTTATCACCTGGCTAATGACAAACCAATTGGAAATCTTCTGGACTATGACCTGAATTTGTCACTCCCTGGAAAGAATGAACAAATGCAGATGCGAAGAGAGTACATTGTTTTCACCAGCCGAATCCTGTCAAGTTACCTGTCTGTATTCAAGCCATTCTCCAATGTGGTTGTGCGACACATACCGCATCAGTATTCAGCAGAAATGGCGCAGCATTCCACTGATGTAAGAACTTAAAACAATACATAAACAACTACATAAACACCTACACCATACAGTGTCAGTTTAGTGAAAGTAATTGTGACTCTGTTTTCTTTTACAGTACCCATTAGGACTGCTTTTCAAAGATGAAAACAAATCGGCTGATTTGGCAGAAGTACTTCATCACTTTCAGAACACGTAAGCATGAAGCAGGGTCACAAAATTCTTTCCAGTGTTATAAATGTGAGCAGAATATAAAAACAAGTTCTTCTGTCTCAATTGTAGGTATGTACCAAAACGGCCTGATGGAATTTCAACCATTTTGGTCGGAGGCGACAGGCTCTCTGAAGCAAATAGCAGAAACCTACAGTGGGCATATGCTAATGGTCTAACCATGGAGGAGCGATTTGATGGCATGGAGTTCATGTTTGAGGACTGGCATGCCATTAGGATGCTATTTCAAGTGAGTAATGTATCACATTGTGATGTGTGTTTGCTGAAACTGTTATATTCAGTTCATTCATTATTTAATTTAAGACAGTAGGTCATAGTTGAAGTGTGTTGTACTGCTATTAAAAACACAGTATTCCCTTAAATTTGTAATACAGTTGCAAAATGTTTGCCTTGGAATCTGGACGCCCTTTGTGGGAGTAAGTTTATTAAACCAATCTTTACTCTGTCCCTGGTTTTACTAGTTTCTTTTTTTTGTGTCTTTTTTTCCTTTTGTGAACTCAGATCCATTATAAAGTGTTCTTCAGTGAGAAATCTGCAAAGGACCATGGGACACTCTGCGCCAACATGACAAAGTTGAGGTAAAGCTGCTTTGTTTACAGCCAAATGTAATGTAAATGTAATGTAGTGACACGATGAATAAATATATGACACTACATGAATTACTATTTATTTATTTTTCAGATTCTGAAATGCATTTGAAATCAACAGAAATAAATTTGATGTTGCTGGCTAATTTTATTTTTGTTATTGTTATTAATGTTATTATTTGCTGACGGTGTTTTCTGCAGTTTTCTAATGGAATGGAATGGAGTGGGTCATGATGGAAAGCCCACTCCTGAGAAGTTGTTCTTATTCGTTAAGCTGGGGTGGGTCATGATGAAAGCCCATCCCTGGAATGTGGTTCGTATTTTCACAGACTTTCTCAGAATGTGATATTTGTGTTGTTTGAAATATGAAAGGTGGTGTGAGAGATTACTAACACATTTTTACATTTGTATGTGAGTGTATGAGAGTGTGCTTGTGATTAAATCCTCACACACCTATTCAAAGAACGCTTCTGACCGCTGGGTCGATTGCCTGGTCTCTTGACTCAGAGGTTTAAGTATTCTCTGTTGGTGTATAGTGGTGGCTGGTTCGAACACCAAGAGTGACGGTAACATTTCTTTGTATCACAGGTGCAGCAATGCGAAACAGGGTCCCAAGTCTGCCTACAACGCATACAAACATTTTGTCATCACAGACACTACTGCGCTGCTTCTGACGGCTGCCATGGAGCACTTTGGCCTGAAGGATATCGAAGGTACATAAATAGGGTGTTTTGAAATGGGACAGCAGTGCTTTAAAACTGAACTGTTTGGGTAGAGGGAAGAATGTAAACCTTTGCTTTTGTTTGTGTTTTTTCTTCCATGTGACTTAGAAATCCCGGAATCGTTTGTTCCTGAGGACATTGCATCAGGATCAACATACACGAGGCGAACATGGTTGCATGCCAAATCTGCTGAGGTGGTCGATAAGTACATCCTGCTTGGGGATGTGGTTGAGGCCATGACTGGTCTCGGCGAAGCAGATGTGACATCGACTCAGGCAACGCAGTACCCTTGTCGAGCGCCAGGCTGTCAGCAGGTATACACCTATCCCAAATACAGAGACAATCACGAGCTTAAAAAGCACAACTTACACGTGTCCCCCGAAACATTGCCTGGTACATCACTCAACAAAGACCACAAGCAGGAACATACCTTGGCGCGTCTCAGCTTCAGCTTTCTCCTTTGGGACATGCTGGATGCTGTGAAAGAGGGTGACGGAGAACGACTGATGAGGCTGTACAAAGTGGCTCTGCTCTTCTACAAAGTCCATGCGCACAGCCACTATGCGTACAGTACGTTACTCCTGACACTTCAGGTGAATGCGTGTCTCACCCCTCGGATGTCACACAGCGTGACCTGGAACAGGTTTTGGAGCACTAGGGGAGGGAATGGGGGCAACATCCCCCTAGACCTTCATTTAGAACACCTCAACAACTTCCTCAAGTCTTTCTTGAAGGGTCAGGGCCCAAACCTGTCAGAAAGGTCTGCTAGCCGGGTTAGCCAGTCCATCGGAGTTTTGAAAGAGATGATGGACAACGTGGATAATGAGTTGGGAGTCAAAAAGCCAAGTGGCATCCATCGTGCTGAGCTGCAGACACAGGATGTCTTGACTCTAATAAATGTTTTCAGGGAGGGTCAACTCATGTCAAAGATACCCGGAAGGGAATTTCGGGCCTTCCCCAAATTTGACAGCAATCTGTTGCACAAAATGAAAAAAAAGGAAATGTGGGAGTGGATGATGCTCAAACTGAAAGAGTGGAGAAAACTGAAAAAATAAATCTCACTCATTGGTAGTTTCTTGTCTTGTGAAGTCCCTATAGGTATCTTCAGATCTATGCAGTACTTATTTAAGCATTAACACTTGATGACTCATAATTGCACCCTTACCTTTCTGCACTTTACCATGCATTCAGTTTGTCAAAATATTGTCTAGACTGTTACTGTTTCTAACAGCCGTGTATAATTACACTTATTTAGCACAATTGTTCAGTATTTACTGCAAGCATCTGGACTTGTTAAACATGTTTAAACTCAATTGAACCAGCCAGTTCCAACCCAGTCACTTTAAAGCACATTGTATGTAACATTGTCACTTGTCAGAAATGTTTTTTTTTTTTTTTTACTTTGTATCTACAGTATTTGACTACCGGTTACCATTTCACAATCAAGAATATCTTGCATTTCTTTTCTTAATACTGTTTGACTACTGATTTCCATTTTTAAATCCTGGGTATGTTGCTTTTTATGTCCCATTGTAAATAATATGCACATTATTAAGTGCACAACTAATTCACCCTTTTTCTGTAAATGTGAAATAAATACTTAAACAAGAATTGCAGAGATCATTCCTCAACTTTATTTACAGGCAGCCATCATTAGTATGGGGAGCATTCAGGCAGTACTTTCAAAGATGTCAGAAGTATGTACAGTGGTCATATGAAATGATTGATACATGTTTTAGTCTGTACTCAACTGTGAAACCCCGGATTCTAGGCTGCTCCATTGGGACAAGGCGTTTGCCTCAGAGTCAGAGTCAAAGTGACCTGTGTAGTCTTGGTCTGGCACCACAATGTCCTCCACAGGCAGATCAACTTCAGTGTATTCAAAATCCCCAAAGACATTAAAAATAATGCTGAGAATTTCCTGTCCGTGCCTTTTACTGAACACCGGTAGGTTGTCCATTATGAATGGGAGATCAAATATATCTGTGCAGCGCTCAAGAACACAGTCTATCAGCTCGTCACTAAAACCTGTGCAGTCGCTGCCGTTAGTGTACAGAGGTATGTTCTGGACTAAGCTGAGCTTGTACCTGTACAGAGTATCTCTAATCGTCTGTCTTTGATCCTCTGTAACTTCTCTGCTTTTGACAACGGCATGAGTGTACTGTTGAGGCAGTTCGTAATCGGGTATTGCCACGTCACAACTGGGAGAGCTGCAAGAGCAAACAGAGTGGCAGTATGAGCAGCACAAATGGCCCGGCAGAACACACTCAGTGTTTTGTTCGAAGTGTGAGAATAAGGCCTTCCTAAGGCAACTAGTGATGCCCTTCTTCACCAGTGTCTTAACGCCCTCATTCACTCTTGCTTCCTGCTTCAATTTGTAAATTATGGCATGTGCTGGAGACCCATCTCGCCCGGCCCTACCAACCTCTTGTACAATGGCCTCCACATCCTCAGGTGAGCCATACATCACGACATGTGATATGTTAGGAAAGTTCAGTCCCATTCCCAGAGCTGTGGAGGCTACAACCACTCTGCATGAACCATTGCCACGTAATGATTCCAGTACTGTGATCTTGTGATGGGGAAGTGTTTGGCTGTGAAACATGCCAATGAGTCGGTTTTCTGCCGTGTGTTCTGGATCCCGATCCACCCAGCTGTCCTCACCAAGTTCATACTGTAGGTGACAGAACACCTTCCCGCACATAGGCAATGTACGGCAGTAGATGATTATTGGTGCCATTGTTGGACCCTTCTCTTTAACCGCCCTCACAATCCAGTTCAGACACTCCATGCTATCTGAAGACACTGTAGACAGTCCAAGCCTTATGTTTTTTCTGTTTGGGCTTATGATTACTTCAGTGGCATTCTCCAAATGTAACTGCCTTTTGACAACAGCTTGCGAGTCCAGGTCTGCCGTTGCTGTCAAGGCCAGAATAGGTGTACCTGGAGAATAAAGGTAAATGCATTAGCATCTACAGTACAATACATTTTCATTAAAGTAAGCCATTAAAAAATTCCAACCAAATATGTGAGGTGAAGTCACAAAGGGTTGTGGAGGGTCTGACTTGCCAGCAGAGGTGTCAAAAGTTTAAAAAAAAAAAAAAAAAAGGTAAGTTTCCTTCCAGCACAGGTAACTTAACTTATCTGAGTAAAAAGTAGACCTGTGTAATTGTCTTACAATCAGCTGACTACCCTGGTTGGATCAGTGCAGAGGTAAGAACGGGTAAAAAAATCCAAGCCCGAACCGACATGGGCCCATGGGAATTGGGCCGGGCCTAATTATTGGATGTGTAGGCCCGAGCCCGAGGGAAGCCCGAAATTTCAAATTTTATTTACAGTGGAATCCGCTTATAGTGGTCACGTTTGTCCAAGCCAATTTGAACACTGTAAGCGATTGATTACTAAAACCGAATTTGTATTATTTCACCCCTTTTTTGTCTCTACCTGTCTGGCAAAAATGAGCGCTGAGAAAGACGAGGCTTACATGCATTTCAAAGCATAGACCACGCACGGGTCGTCATCTCTTATGATGTCAAATAAGTTTGTAAAGTTCCCATTCCACAAACGTTTTCTGGCGAGTTTCTGCACAGTGTGATTCAGGTTATGCATGCAAAACGCCGCAAGAATGCGCACTTAAAATTGCCACGCCGATAAATAACACACTGCTGCATAGCCTGCTGTACAGTAGTAGCCTACAACGTGTTTTTTTTTGGACACCGTTTAAAAAAAGCCACGCAAAGAACTGGTTGGAATTGGGAAAGTCGCGCTGGGCTTGCTGGCATAGGAGAGATGAGAAGGGCGAGGGGGAGTGGGAGGGACTCGTGGGGAGACGCAGCCTGTACAGCTGTTGCAGTTTAAACACAAGGTAGCCTGAGGAATGCCAAGCTTCGCCAAAACATCTCGTTGGCTCGTTTTTGGTAAATTTTCATACGTTTCGAAGAGCCTATGTTTTTCATTCCCAGAATAAGAGAGACATGATTCACGTGCTTGCTGTCCGGTGTTAACTCGTTAGGCTACATTGGCTAGCGAGACAGAGGCATGTGTACACAGCCTCATCACCAGAGAGTTTCTATGTGAACAGGTTGCGTCCCCACTCAGTCGAGCCATGCCTGCAGTTCACTGGGGTGCTGTCGGGAGAGCGCAGCCCATTCACTGTATGGAGTTTGCACTCCTCGGTTGGCGCCCCTAGAGTAGGCTACAGTAGGCTACCACCCGGAAAAGTGGCGAGTTGAGTCTCGCGCAATACCCTTACAACCTATCTGGCATGAAGACAAGCTGGGCTACTTCACAGTGACTAGACCCAGAGATGACTGGAGCACTCAGCAACTTTTTTAGAGGTTTTTTTATTTTGGTGCACAAAATGACTGACGTTTCGGCGCACCTGCGCCTTCCTCAGAGTCAAACCATACTGGTGATACCACAGTCAAAATAAAGACATCTTCCCTCCCTTCTGCTTTGGCATTGGTTCTTCAAAAGGGGGTGGGTGTATGTAGTAGTTAACCAGTAAGGGCACTCATGGTAGATCTAACAGTTTTCATTTGTCAGTACAAAATAAACTGAAGGTGAAAATAAATCAAAGTGAAAATAATCATTATGGGCCAGAGCATTCAAAACACCCAAGTGGACACAGTTAAACAACAAAATAATAATGATAATAATAATAATAATAATAATAATAATAATAATAATAATAATAATGATAAAATGAAACATTCTCAAAGAAAACATGAGAGACAAAGTTCCTCGTTAAGTCCATGGGGTTCCACTGTGTTAAGTGTGTGGATCCAGAAGGCTTCTCTTCTCAGTAGAAGGTTGACCACGTCACCACCTCTTTGGGGAGGTGTAATGCTGTCTATTCCCCAGAATTTCAGCGAAGCGCATGAGCCATGATTCGCCTTTGCATAGTGGCGCGCTATTGCATAGTCCAAGTTCTTATTTCTTATGGCAGCCTTGTGCTCAGCAATTCTGACTTTCAGCGCTCGTTTGGTCTGCCCCACGTATATGAGTCCGCAAGGGCATTTTAGGATGTAAACGACGTGGGTGGTATTGCAGTTAATGAATGAGTTGATTTTAAACTTTTTGCCAGTATGTGGGTGGGAGAACTGTTTTGTGTCACTCGAGTTTGAGCAGTGGGTGCAACGACCACATCGGTAGAACCCTTGGGGGGGTGCTGTCAGCCAGCTTAGCTGTTTAGGAGGGCTGGGTGATGTCTGCACAAGTCGATCTCTCAGTGAGCGCGTTTTCCTAAAAGCGATGCGTGGTTGTTCAGCGCAAATGTCCGTTAGGGCCGGGTCGCTTTGTAGGACATGCCAGTGTTTTTTGATAATGTGCTTTACCTCTCCACCCAGGTTTGAGTACTCAGTTGAGAAGCATAGTCTCTGTGCTGAAGCGCGCCTTGTGTTTTGGTGTGGTGTTTTGGTGGGTGTTTTGAATGCTCTGGCCCATAATGATTATTTTCACTTTGATTTATTTTCACCTTCAGTTTATTTTGTACTGACAAATGAAAACTGTTAGATCTACCATGAGTGCCCTTACTGGTTAACTACTACATACACCCACCCCCTTTTGAAGAACCAATGCCAAAGCAGAAGGGAGGGAAGATGTCTTTATTTTGACTGTGGTATCACCAGTATGGTTTGACTCTGAGGAAGGCGCAGGTGCGCCGAAACGTCAGTCATTTTGTGCACCAAAATAAAAAAACCTCTAAAAAAGTCGCTGAGTGCTCCAGTCATCTCTGGGTCTAGTCACTTTGAAGTAGCCCAGCTTGTCTTCAAACTGCTGTCCTCGACGGTGAGCACCACCAAGGCTGAAGCGCAGACATCCCCTCTTTTAACCTATCTGGCATATACAGAAGCAGACGTCGGGAAAGGAATCGCGGGAGTAAAAAATGAAATGGCTACACTGAGTTTTTCAATACTTTTTGCACATGTTTACATTCATAAAATGACAAAAATGAACATTATAAGCGGATTTTTGATCACTGTAAACGAATTATTTAAACAGTATTTGTATAGAAATGATTCTGTCCCAAGCTTTTTGATCTATATAAGCGGTTGATTACTATATCCGTGACCACTATAAGCGGATTCCACTGTATAAGGAGGGGTGATCTATGATAACAAATCAAAGCCCTTAAATTAAAGCCATTAAAGTATTTTGTTACGAAATCTAAGTTAAATAGACTGTATAAACATGCAGGCCATCTTTTATATTTCTGTGTATGCTGCACTGCAGTGCACAGAGGTTACATTAAGCGATAATCCATCATTGACGCTTTTTTTAAGAGTTGGCGGAAAATTTTAAGGGCGTCCGTCATTTTGACCGGCTGATCATTGGGCCATAAGCCACAGCAGCAGTACGACCTTAAAAATCTAGCGCGGCACTTTCACAGAGAGAGACAGCGAGACAAAGAAGAACAACGACGCGAGCAGCAGAACAGGAATGAAGGAGTTCTTGAATTGCCATTGCAAGAGTTTATTAGGCTACAGTATGTGTCGGGTTGATGAGGCGACCTCTGTTTTTTGCAGACCACGCGTCTCTCGTGGCCAAAACACGGCCGAAATGCCTCAGCGCACTGTGATGGGAGGGAGAGGCGAGGGAAAGCGCGTGCATTCTCGCAGGCACTGCACTGCTGGATTATCAACTGACGTGGAATATTATTAACGCACAGCCTACATAGCCTATTTATTTATTTAAAAAAAAAAAAAAAAACTGTCAACGATAGAGAAGCCGAACCCGACCCTACCCGAACGTAATGAGTGACATTTCAGGCCCGACCTGACCCGAAATTGGCTCGGGTTCGGGTTCGGGCTCGGGCCTGGGCCAAAAATCATAGGTCTAGATCAGTGGTGGGTCCTTACAGGGTTTTTAGTGTGTTTCAGTATCAGTACAGTCTATCTCGTTAGTTTCAAAGGAGTAACAGATGTGCAGGCCCTAATATCGTGTACTGGTCTTGTTAAACCACAAATGTACTTTTACTTTTGAAACTTCCGTTTGCCGGGTTGTGATCAACAGCAGTGAGAACAGTGTAAAATAACTTTTCTTCAGACTGAGATCATAATGGTCATGGGTCACAACATTTCATAGCCTACTCACCTGGTTTTACAATGGACCGTAGCTCGGCCAGTCTGGCAAAACTCTCTCTGAAGGCCTTCTCTCCTCTAGCAGCCTTTCCCCTGGAACAAATAAAATAAAAACACAACCAATGTGACATCAGCTATGGCACACTTAAAACAACCGCCCGCGCGTCATCAACTCAGGCAGACTACAAGTAAAATGCACACCCCAATCTCTCAGTCCACTGTTAAATGTTAGGAGCAGACCGGAATGATAGCGTCCTCGTCCACAAGAGCTCTAATCGTTTCGGAATGTGCATAGAGCTCTAGTGTTCCAAAAATCGATCGCAAAATCTCACACATTACATTATGCAGGATTCCAAAACAATTAGCTGTTTGTGTGGACGATGACGTTAGCTTTGATTTCGAATGGTTTGCTGCTACCGTAACTTAGATGGTTAAAGTATATAAGTCAGTGGGCTAGACTATCGTGAAACATCACAGAGTTGCATGTAACATCAGAGTATAGCCTAGTTGTGGTAGCTTCGATTGCCCCTTACATTGTTCATATTATTCGTACCATTAAGTATATTTACCATTTGTATGTGAGATGAACTTCATCCACGACAAGGCCCAACAGGTTGTCTTGGTAGACTTTGCTGGCTAGCAAGCATCGCCATTCCTTGTTAAGCCAGGACTCCGGACTCCCGAACACCAACTGGTACCGCCCGCTTCGGATCTCCTCCGAGTCGCTTTTGCCAAGTTGCGCAGCTGTAAGACCCAGTTTTTCGGCCTCTTGTACCTGGTCGTCCATAAGTGCTAAAAGGGGTGACACGATAACCACCAGTGGTTTGTGCAGCAGACCCATGCGTCGCCCCACCAGCGGAGCAAGTTGGTATATCAAACTTTTACCGTATCCGGTGGGCAATACTCCAAAAACGTCCCTTTTCTGCAGAAAAAACTTTAATGCCGTTATCTGCTGGTCTCGCAAGGTGAAATGAATATCCAAATCTTCGAGAGTCGTTGCCAAAGCTGAATCGAAAGACGCCGTGAATTCGCTAGGGGCAGCCATTGTTTACTTCTCTCTGGGACTACACACGAAACGTCGCACACTCTGTCGTCACTAGGTAGCCCGGCCCCCGATCCCGCCCCTCACGATTTGATTGGCCGCGAACCCCGATCCAGCTTGGATCGGTTGTAGATTCAGGGTGGCTAGACTGCCCCCGGGAGCAAATTCATTTTGCGGCCACTAGGGGCGTCTAGATTTCTAGGCTACCGAAATGGCGCTCTCCGATGCGTAATTTTGCGATATGGAGGTTTTTTTATGAAGTCGCAATCAACAAAGCGTGGCGAAAGCGCTCCTCACGGCAAAACGCCCCTCAGCCAATAGTAATATGGCTTTCAACTGTCTCTGGGAAGTCTGTGAACCAATAAACAGACAGTCCTGAGAAAGGGGGCGGGACGAGTGACAGCGTGCAATCTATTTTGAATTTGAAGATTCACTCCAGAGACAGAGAGGGCAAGCGCAAACAGCAGTGGTGCTCTGCTGGGTTGAGAATTGTTATGTTCTCATTAAACCAGTCATTGCATGATGCAGGAATTGCAGAGGGTGTTTTGGAACTATGTGATTTAATCAGCAACCGTTTGTGATTATGGAGAGTTTAATAGTTATGAGGCTACTGTTTGGAATTAGAGGGAAAAAGAGCTTTGTTTTTGAACTGAGAAATCGCTAGTTAGCATGCTAACATTAGCCAAGTATGGCAAGCAATGAAATACAGTAAAGTAGCTGTTAGTAGCCTACTCACTACTCACTAACACCCACCTGATATCATAATACTTGCTTAGGTTGACAAGCAATGTAAAGTAATACTGGTGCAATGTTTAAAACAATTTAGCTGCCATATCTCCTTCCATCCACTTGAATGAATTACCTGCTTGTTGTAAGCTTAAAAAAACATTGTTTCCAGACCAGAATGACATACATGAATCATGTAACAGAACCATGCATAGCATGTTTTCATGCTGAGTGATGTAGTATTGCAGACAAGTGAGGCTATTTACTATATTTTGTATATTATGAAATTCAAAAGCGTGACAGCTTTTCTCCCTTTCTCTCACCCTGTCCCTCCAGTTCAGACACATAGATAGCCCCCTTCTCATTCTCCTACTCAAATGCACCACTATTTCCAGTCAAGAAATTGGTTTGGAATCATAGACAGCACAAATGTGTAGCTTATTAAAATTGTTATGCTGCCATGCTTTGTGATGCTGTAGGTAGTGTAGATAGGCTATCAATGCAGACCTCCTTGGTAGGCCTATTGTCTACACGTGCATTTTGCATGCAAATGTACTGTATCACTCTCCTGGTATTTCAATTCCATATTACAATTCAAACACATTGATAACCTCCCTCTCATCTGGGGTTGGGGGCACCACCACCATCACATCCAACACACCACACAGTGAAGCTACTTTCATGTGACTCAATCGGATGTGTTGGTCGCCTGTCAAAAAGAACCAGAAATCCATTTGATGCAAAACAGTTATTGTTCTGATGCTATTTAGTTAAGCTTACTACCGGTATTACTCTTGTGTTCTGTAAGGTATAAAAAAGTGGGTTTTTTTTCTTTCAAAGGTTGGGGGGGCGCCAGAACTCAAACTCGCCTAGGGCACCAAATAAGCCAGAACCGGCCCTGGCAGGCAGGGCTTGGAACCAGACAGGGTAGCGCGGTCTAAAAAGTCTTGAAAAAGTCTTAATTTTTAAAATCCCCTTTTTTAGGCCTAAGAAAGGTCCGAAATATATGCCCCAGGTCTAACATTTTTAACAAATGTCTAAAATGTTTTGTCTATATTCCCCTGACTGGTCTGCTGCGAAATGCAATGTATGAAACATGACCGTCAAACATGAACGTTAAATGTGGAAAATGTGAGCGAGCGTTAAAAGCGCAAACAGAGGCTCACCTGCAATTTCGGTTCTGTGACGGCGTGAGGCAGGCAGCTGGTAAGGGGAGGATTGCTTGCATCTTATGGTTGTTGAGGATATTTGGGTCATCATGGAAAATTAGACATTTAATTCACGTTGTGCCACATTGGACTGAGTCGATAAAGGTTGGTGAAGCCCCGTCACTTTAGCCACACGCTAGACTTAGTGCTAACAAAGGGTCTCAATGCTTGTGCTACTGTGAAAGATTTCTGTTTTTCTGATCATTTCTGCATTTTTTTTCATGTTTCTATGTACCCTCATGTGCAAAGGGAATCTGTTACAGTCAAAAAGAGAATTATCAATGGTGAGACAGCAGCACTCTTTCAGGAGGCCCTCTTGCGAACCCAAAGTCAAACCTCAGAGAACGCAGATGATCTCATGGTTAATTTTAATTCAAGAATGACTAATATTATGGATGCTATTGCCCCCTTCAAAAACAAAACAGTGGGACATCAAAAAGCACCTTGGAGAATGAATCCCACAGTTAAATTGCTAAAGCAAGAATGTAGGAGAGCTGAGAGACAGTGGCGTAAATCCAAACTTGAAGTCCACTGCCAAATCTATAACAGGGATTAAAGCAAAAAAAAGTCATCTGACTGAACTTTTTTACCAGTTAGGTACCCGATCGAGTATCACTCCGTAACCCTACGAAAACCAATGTAGCCAGGCTCTGCCCTCGTAACGAAATATACACTGGTTTTACGCAAGGAATGGTGTCAGAGCCAGCGCTAGACATAGGCAGACAGGGCAGTCGCCTAGAGCAGAATAGGCCTATGTCTTGAGGGTGCTAGTAATACCAAAAACTGCCACAAAATCAGAGCTTCAACCAACATAAAACTTTACACTTCACATTAACAATGAATATTCATTATACACTAAGTAGGTCTGTATACACTCAATATGAATGTACCTGTAGGTACTAAATCAGATGTGCTCAATCAGATGTAGGCCTACAATGCTATGCTTACAGATGCCAATTCCTAAATACAAAAAAAGGGAAAGAGGGAGAGGGGGCAGGCCTAGGCCACCAGATTGCACTGAACTGCAATTTGGGGCATGTTTTGGTTATTTCCTCTTATTTCTACCCATTATTTATGAATTGTTCACAACATTATGCAGAATGGATTCACAATGAGTTTTGCTTCAAAATGGTAGCTGATCTCACATAATTATTGACTTGGAATTGCAATGAGTTGATACAGTGATCCCATTATGGTTTTTGTTGTTGTTGTAGTAGTAGCAGCAGGCTACCGGTATTAGTAAGGCTTGTTAAGTCAATATTCCATAAGAATCTTTCACTTGGTGATACAAGCATCAAATCAGGTACACGGGTTCTCCAGGGCCTACCCTCCCAGAAAAGGTCGCTATCCAGGTGAAAAAACAAGATGGCGGCCATTTTTCAAGATGGCCGCCTCATTAAAGGTGAAAAAAGCTGTTTTCGTCTTAGAATGCCAAGTAATCAAGACATCTGAGTGATGGAAATATTAAAATGTATGAATTCTGACCAGGACAACTTAATAGTATCAATATTTCATCAGAAAATGGCCACCACTTTTCAAAATGGCAGGCCTTACATGACTGAAAATGCATATTTATGACATACAGCTGTCCGATAGCAGGTATTCATTAATACATACTAACCTTGCCATCAGTGTTGGAATACAATGTTGTAAAAACAATTTTGTTTACATTCTGTATTAGAGTGATGTTATAGCACAACCAGGAAACACTGGAGACATCACTGCTGTGAGACTCAGCATGGGGATCAGTGTCGGCTTGTGGTACAATAGCTGTAGTTGTAGTTTACTAACTCTTTTAGTAGTATACTCACTTTAGTTGTTAGTATTTATAGTCTCCCATATGCTATCTAATAAGACCCTCTATATAGCTTAACTAGAAATGTAGTTAGTGTAGTTCGAAATTTAGTTAGATAGCGGCACCTGAATAGACAGGATGTGCCAGCACGGGAAACCCGAGCCAAGGGTACGGGGCTTCAGTTACCCGGATGGTGTACAGATCGCACGGGACTTAAATGACACGGGATGAATGATCGGGCTGGGTGTAGGGCAGAAGTTGCCTGATTTTCATAGACTTCAGATCACGTACCGCGATTCTGGTCTGACCAGGACTATAACGATTAGCGTTTCCATACAGGGCGAACTTTGTTTCCATGGCCTGGTTAACCCGCCTCCCTCGGCTTGCTACTGGTTGAGGGCTGTAGCGAAGTTTAAACCAAACATTTCTTATCCCAATAGAACGTCTCAGCATAAACCACGTCACTGCCTTGAACACGCCTCTACCCAGGACGGTTGAAAATGCTCAGTTGATTGGTTCCAGACAAAGTGGGTGGAGATCCCGCTGTAGCGGGATTGAGCAAGCTCCTGGCCCTACTGTGTGTAGCTGTCACCAGTAGGGCGGAGCCCGGCTGGGCAGAAGATGACTGAACCTTGCCATATCTCAATGTGCTTTGATATTTTGTACGGTTGGGTGGTAAAAGGATAGCCCCTCGGCCTTTAACCGTATTACACAAGATGTCTGCTAAAAATCCATTGAACTGCAGTACATGTCTGGAACAACACCTCAAGCACCCTGACCCTGAGCACGGGGGCCCAGCAAGATTGTGTGCTTAGCCCCCTGCTGTTCACGCTGCTGACACATGACTGCACAACAACCCATTGCACTAACCATCTGATGAATTCTGCGTACGATATGACACTGGGGGACCTCATCACTAAGGGTGACGAGAATCACTACAGAGAAGGAGTAGACTTGCTGGTCAGATGGTGCAAGGACAACAACCTCCTACTGAATGTCAACAAGACCAAGTAGATTGTTGTCAACTTTCAGAGGCGCCAAAAACAACTGTTACCACAAAATTCCTTGGAGTGCACATCAGTGACGACCTCTCTTGGACCACAAAGACATCATCACTGGCGAAGAAGGCCCAACAGCGCCTCTACTTCTTGCGCAAACTGAAGAAGGCAAGTGCTACACCCTCCATTATGACAGCATTCTACAGAGGAACCATCAAGAGCATCCTGACCAGCTGCATCACAGTGTGGGGAGGAGGTTGCACAGAGCAAAACAGGAAGACACTCCAGCACATTGTGAACACAGCGTAGAAGATCATTGGAGCGCCACTCCCCTCCCTGCAGAACATTTACACCACTCGCCTCACCCGAAAAGCACTGATGATCACCAAGGACATAGGTCACCCTGCACACAAACTGTTCAGTCTCCTGCCCTCTGGAAAGAGGTACAGGTGCCTCCGCTCCCGTACCACCAGGCTGGCAAAGACCTTCATACACCTCTTAACCTGCCCTCCTATCACTGATAGCCCCCCCTCAACACTGAATTGTGATTGCACATTCTACTTGCACTAACTCAAAACACACACACACACACACACACACACACACACACACACACACACACACACTGAACTAACTCAAAAGCACACACAAACATGCACACACATATTGCTGCTTCATGCCTGTTACTTAATGACTGTACTGGATACCAACTAGTTGTAAATATTGCACATTACAATTGCTTACTTTATATTTCTTATTATTTCACAATGCTACTATCACCATGTCAGAATCGTCACAATAGGACATAACTGAATATGTACAACAATACCTCTCCTTAATACATGTTCTATGTATGCCTGCTGTTGCCCAGTCTCGCACTTTATATCTCTGTAAGGGTATTGTATAACTCTTGCAAAATGCAAATTGAAAGCCCTGCCAAATGGGGGTGGCAAAAAGATGGTGAGACCTGGAAAGTTCTCTGGTCAAAGCTTCCTGCAATTGCAGAGAGTTGCCAGCAACTGACAAAATATGGATGCAAGACTGACTGCCGAGGAAGATGCAAATGCTATTGCTTTAGCCTCAACTGTACACAGTTATGTTCCTGCAAATGTGAGGACTAAAAATAGCTAATCCAACATGTGCATCAGAGAGTTTTCCTACCAAAACAACAAACCCAAACAACAAACATGTAATCATTATAGGCATACTGTTTTTGTAATATTTAGAATCATTCAGTGAGTGTTAGTTTATTTACATGTAGTTATGAAAATACTATAATTTCCAATATTTTCGGTTTTTTTGAGTGTATAATTGAATTTGCCATGCTCAACATAATATATTTCCATACATAAATATTCAAAATATGATCAGTCAATCAACATATACATAAAAGCCATTTAAAAGCAGTTCAATTGGCGGCCATCTTGGAAAATGGCCGCCATTTTGTTTTTTCACCTGGATAGCGACCTTTTCTAAAAGGGTAGGGTCTGGAGCACCTCTGAACCAAATTTGATGCTTGTATCACCAAGTGAAAGATTATTTGAGGTAATTGCTCCACTATATATTTTGTCTTTCACATCAGAATGGGCAAACACTGTTCTGGTGAAAGCACTGGTGCGCATTGCTTGCAGTTGTATTTCTTACATTTAAAAAACAATGCACTGTCTGGTCATAGCAATCAGAGGGAGAAAACTAGTTGTTGGTTATTTGTATGTTTTTCACCCTTTTTCACTATTCATCCTGTTACGCCGTTTACAAACAGGGTGCGGACGGTAGTCTGCCTCTGTGTTCTACCGTTTTGAAAACCTATGGCTACTTTTTTGCCTCTCGATGTGCGGTGCCAGGCACACGCTTACCATTGATATAAAAAAAAAACGTCCCCAATTCCTGCACGCACTCGTGTTCTCTCATACAAGCTGACACGACGCACGCAGACACGACACAGTCACAGCCAGACGTCTATCGTTTAACAAAAGTAACACACTTTCCCAAGCTTGTCGCGCAACTTTCCACTCGAATCAAGGCAAATCGCCCACCCATCAGCCCTGTGCGCACAAATAACTGAACTCAAACGAAACGCATAGTCCGAGAAGATGGACACAGACGTTGAGCCACTCAAAAACAAGCACGCACACACAACTGTTGCTGCACACTATTCCAGTTAGCAAAAATAGCATCAAACAATAGCCTACAACAAGCCTTGAAAGTGAAACAAACATCGAAACGGCATTTATCGACCATATGAGTCCACCCATCAGGACACTGCTTCCCAGAACAAGACGTGGCATAAAATATTGGCTCTGCCTGGGATAGCAACAGTGACTCCTGTAAAATGCAACCCATGTTTAACGTATTTCTTGTATATATATCGGCAACAACAAAGTTAATCTGCTATGATTACAGATGAGACAGTAAAGTATCCGTTGTCAGAAAGACAACTAGAGCTAGTTCTATCATAGCCCTTTTACGCAGCCAGTCAAACGCGCTAAACTTTGAGGATGAAACGCGTGGTATCCTAGCTAGCTGCCAATGATAGCCGTCCCATTGGGGCTATGAATAATGTTAGTAAAAGCCACAATGCTTAAAATGCAAACCCTTCATGAAAAAGACATCATGCGCAGTCGAAGTAAACTATTCTTTTTTTCTAACAATCTGCCCCGGCAGGTGCAACGATAATGGAAACGTGTCCTACCTTCTTCCAGCTATGCATTCCATGCATATGCATTATTAGCCCATATTGGAATCTCAGTCCAACTCGTTTAACGATCGTCATTGCACTTTAAAGACATAGCATTACACTTATTTTCTTTTCTGCCATCAGCAACAATGTTGGCTATTTTTTTTTAGTCTCTCGCGCTGCACCGCCACCGAATTGTTCACCGCTCGTGCTGTACTTCTTTTTTTTTTTTTTTGGAAGAACGGGGATGGCTCAAAACTACTGATGAGTGAATCTGTTGTAGGCCTATCACACCAGTGGTGGAGTGTATAACTAAATCCGTACACCAAACACCTCTTGTCACCTTCTCATGACCAGGAGTGCTCTCGATTTGTGTTCAGTTGGAAAGTAAAAATTGTGAATTAATTGACATAAATTATACGGACGGAAATCCGTCCAAACGAACATCCAGTTGACGGAAATCCGTCGTAGCGACGGAAAACTTTAATCCCTGCTATAAACACACGCTCTCAAAATACAACCAAGAAATTTCCAAAGCTAGACAATCTTTTTTCTCTGACCTAATTAATAGAAATATGAATAATGCACGCGTCCTATTTGGCACTGTTGAGAAGAAATCAAATGCTCCATGAGAACTTTTCATTTAGTTGATTTGGACATTCTTAGCAGAACTCTGCAAAGTCTCAGCTCCTCTACATCCGACTTAGATATTCTACCAACAGCCTTCTTCAAATCCGTCTTACACCTGAAAGCACCTGACCTACTTCATATCAACACCTCACTACAAACTGGCATATTTCCAGGCTGTCTGAAAGAAGCTGTTGTAAAACCATTACTTAAAAAGAACAACCTGGATCCATTGGTACGTAATAACTATAGGCCCATATCTAATTTACCATTCATGGGTAAAATAATAGAAAAAATTGTTTTTAATCAATTAACTGCCTTCCTAACGTCCAATAGCTGCTTCGACAAGTTTCATTCAGGGTTCCGTGCCAACCACAGCACTGAAACCGCCCTGATTAAAGTTATCAATGACATACGACTGAACTCTGATGCTGGCAAAATGTCTGTTCTGGTGCTTTTAGACTTAAGCGCAGCGTTTGACACAGTTGATCACGCTATACTATTACATAGACTCGAACACTGGGTTGGCTTTACTGGCATAGTGATCAACTGGTTAAAATCATACCTACAACAAAGAAGTTTCTTTGTCGCCATTGGTAGCCACATCTCATCTCAGATGTCCCTGAACTGTGGGGTCCCCCAGGGTTCCATTTTGGGACCACTATTGTTCAATCTATATATGCTCCCACTGGGACATATTATCATGAATAACTCAATACATTACCATTGCTATGCGGATGATACCCAACTCTATTTATCCATGTCCCCCAATGACTACACCTCCCTTGAATCACTCTATCATTGCATTGACCAAATTAACAATTGGATGTCCCACAATTTCCTCCAGCTAAACACGGACAAAACTGAAGTTATTATATTTGGCAGAAAAGGAGACAAAAGATTGCTACTTTCCTGGAATCTGAGGGGCTGAAAACAAAGGATACGGTTAAAAACCTTGGCATCCTTATCGACAGTGACCTAAGCTTCATCAGTCACATTACTAAGTCTGCATTTTACCACGTAAAGAATGTTTCCAAATTTAGAAGCCTAATGTTAAAGCATGATTTGGAGAAGCTAATACATGCCTTCATTTTTAGTAAGCTTGACTACTGCAACAGTCTTTTTACAGGCCTCCCCAAAAAGACCATCAAACAGCTCCAATTAATCCAGAATGCAGCAGCAAGGGTACTTACTAAAACAAGGAAGTTTGACCACATTACTTCGATCTTGAGATCACTGCATTGGCTCCCAGTAAGCTACAGAATTGATTTTAAGGCACTGCTTCTTGTTTTTAAATCATTAAATAGAATGCGACCCACCTATCTACTAGATATGTTTCAGCTGTATGCGCCAACCATTTCACTAAGGTCAACAGAGCAGAATTTACTGGTGATCCCAAGAGTAAAAACAAAGTGTGGAGAGGCAGCCTTTAGCGTCTATGCTGCAAAGCTTTGGAACCAGCTTCCAAATTATGTAAAAAATGCACCCACTGTTGTAGACTAAACCCCTTATGTTTTGTTCGGGTCATTTTGACCCGTTTTCAAGTTTTCAAGTTTTAGTGTGAAAAAAACACACTTCCCTTTATTTTGTTGGAATAAGGCTTCATCTAATCCTCAGTCACAATCATTTCAACACAAAAAATTTTGTTTAATCATTTTAGTAAATTTTAAAAGTCCAAAAAAAAAAAGTTACATCTGTGGTGTTTGGGTCAAAATTGACCCGGCATAGATTTTTGGTTGTTGTATACATTTCTGAAAAGCTGTTGGTTGCCCTTTGTCTTCAGTTTGGTGATTTAAGGTGAGGAAAATATGTTTCTTGCCTGAAAAATTTTTTGCCAGCTTTTTCATATTACAAATCCAATATGGCCGCCCGACAGTCCCATACACTACAATACGTCATATCTCCTGTTGTGAAAGGAGTACAGATGTATTTCAGGTGTCTACTCATATGTTTTCATGGTCAGGGAATCCATTTCTGCATTATATAGAGATTTTTTGCACATTTGTTGGCAAAATACATTTTTGCACATTATTTTTTCCAAACAACGTATCAAAAATTCATAATGGCACCCAAACATGTAGAACTGGTCTTATACTTTCCATAAAGTTGATGTAGCAATGACATAATGGTCCATGTTCATGGCATAGGGGATTCAAATGAATAGTGTGACTTTGTTCATGTTCATTGAGGTGTTCATTTCCAATATCTTTGCATTAGATTGGCGGAATAGCTGTGACTCTGGCAGAATTGTTATTGCATATTTACCACACTAAAATCATATAAATATTGAAAAACACCAAGTCAACATATTTAAACATTGATTTTATGCACTGAAAAACTAATTTAGTTGACATTTGGTCTTTATCCTGCTATAAATCTCTTTGGGTTTGTTTGGACCCGAACACCACAAATGCCACTATTGATGATATTTTTTAATATTAGAGATAAACTAATAAAATAAATTTGGGGGTTGTTGTACTCTCATATCAGCTGTAATACATGGACAACATAATCACCAATTGCATCACTTTAGGAGGTATTAATAGTGAATGTATGCAGATTTTGATAGTTTTGGTCATAAAAACGATCTGCATCATGTAAGATAAAAGACCTGTAAAGTCAAAAAGATGAATACATAAAGTAATATTTCCATGGATATGATTACATACCAAGTTAGCCATGAGAAAACAATATTTGATGATAACTAATGTTTCTAGGTATTTTATGGCTGAGTTTTGTTATCACGGGTCAAAAATGACCCGAACACCACAGGTGTATGCAGCTTATGAACACAACACAAGGGTTAAGACAAAGCTGTTTTCAGATGCTTTTAACTAGCTTGCATTTTATATCATTTTATTTCTATGTTTATTTCTTACCATGTTTTTATTTTAATGTTTTAAACATATCTTTTTAAATGTATTGTTCTTTTTATGTTTTTCTTTTAACCATATGTTTTAATCTTGGTGTTTTAAATTTTCTTTTTTTGTGAAGCACATTGAGTTGCACCTGTGCATGAAATGCGCTATAAAAATAAATTTGACTTGACTTTGTCTTGACTTTAGGCAGAGGTGTTTTCTGCATCTTACAAATCATTAAGGACCACCACTATAACTGGCATTGTGTTATTTTGACAATGCGCAAATGGCTCGTCAAAACAAATAAACACGTGGCGAGATTCATCATATTAGCTGTAAACAGCACTCTAAGAAAATTTCCCTGCAAAATAACGGCAGTTACTGACAATTATATTTACCTGTAATTCTACTGTTATTTCACACCAAAAATCAAATACAGCTCATTGCTGTTTAATGTATCACAGTATATAACATTTTTTCAGCAGCAATTGAACTGTTAAAGGGACACTGTGTGAGATTTTTAGTTGTTTATTTCTAGAATTCATGCTGCCCATTCGCTAATGTTACCTTTTTCATGAATATTTACCACCAGCATCAAATTCTAAGTTTTCATTATGACTGGAAAAATTGCACTTTTCATACATGAAAAGGGGGATCTTCTCCATAGTCCGCCATTTTAGATTTCCAAAAATAGCCATTTTTAGCTGCAAAAATGACTGTACTTGGACCATACTAGAAAATGTTTGTTTAATACTTAGTAAACTTTCATATAAAGATCAAATTTGGCAATAGGCAGCCCAATTTCAATAAGCAGCATAGTTGCAGTACCTTTTTTGACCATTTCCTGCACAGTGTCCCTTTAAATAACAGTACTCTACAGAACGTTCACAGTAATAGTATTGTTAACTAAAAGTGCTCTACAATATTTATGCAGTAGTATAAGTAAAATAACGGTACATTTCAGTTAAAAAGTTGAATTGTACTGTGTGATGACAGGCAAATACTGGGTCATAGTTGTATTCATGAATATGGCCATGGCAACTTCCCACCCCAGCCATCATTCTCCATAACTGTGGTACCCTGGCCATGTTACCACCCCACCCTCCCATCGTTCACCATGACTGGAGTGCCTTGAGCATGATACTATGGCGCTATGCTGTGGTCCCCAAGCCTCTACCACAAAGAGTGCGACCCAGTAGCCGCCGGACCCTCGCTACCCCCAGGCAAATCACCCGAGAGCAGCCTGCCCATTCAGAACCCCGGCGACCATCAACAGTCCTCATGGGATCTTCGATGGTTCGCCACGTAACCCTACGAAACGCCCAGACGTGGTGCCTACCTGGAGCTCTCGTAGCCGATGTCCAGTCGAATGTGCCAGACGCGCTGTCACAGTATCCTACTGCCACAACTCTCATCGTCCACGCAGGCTCCAATGACATCCGGCTGCAGCAGTCTAAAAAACTTGAGTCCGATTTCCTCTCCCTTATTAATACCCTTCGCAGCACTGGAACAAAATACGCTCAGGCCCCATCCCCTCTGTTTGTTTCTCTGCCTTCCAGTTCTCCCGAATCCGCCAACTGCACGTCTGGCTGATGAGACACTGCCGCCAAGAAGCCATTCCCTACGTTGACAACTTCTCCGCTTTCTGGAACCGCCGAAACCTCTTCGCACGAGATGGAAGGCACTTAAACAGAGCTGGTGCTCGTCTCCTCGCGACCAACCTGGAGCTGACCCTCGAAGCCCATCGGTCCTTGGATTGACTAACAGGTGTTTTAAATCCAAAACACTACTCAAACTTAGACACTGCGTGCCCAACAGAGAGTACTCCACTAGCTATCCACACTGTCACTACCCGTAGGAAAGCTCGCAGATGTAGACCCTCTGGTTGTGTACACAACAACCTAATTACGATTGCACCTGAACGCATAAACAATAGCTCTACTACTTTGACTGTTAATGCTGCATTACTTAACGTGCAGTCCTTGACCAACAAAAGCTTCGTAGTAAACCAGCTGGTCTCAGACAAAAACATAAGCTTCATGTTTCTTACCGAAACATGGCTTAAAGACGACGGGGCGGCTACTTTTATTGAGGCTTGCCCTTCCGATTACAAATTCCTTCACGCCCCGAGACCAAATAAACGAGGCGGAGGCGTAGCCATACTTTTCTCCAACAAATTTAATTGTACTAAGACGAATCTGGGCTCTTTCTCTTCATTTGAATACATGGCAATGAGGGTCCAAGCAAACCTCAAACTGATTATTATTGTTCTGTACCGTCCACCGAAATTCTCTTCGTCATTTCTATCTGATTTCTCCACCTTCATGTCAGACGTACTTACTAACTATGATAAAGCAATAATTGCTGGCGACTTTAATATCCACGTAAATAAATCAGATGACGCAATAGCCAAGTCTTTCTTAGACACATTAAATGGATTCGGTCTCGTCCAGAATGTCACTGAACAGCCTACCCATCGGAAAGGCAACACACTTGACCTTGTTATTTCACATGCGCTTGATATCAACAATATATCGGTCACGGACGTCGGCCTCTCCGACCACCACTGTGTGTTTTTTGATTTTGACATTTCAACACAAATTAGCACACCCAACAATGTCATTCACAGACAACGCATTAATGCCTCTGCTGAGCTTAAGATTTCAGACCTCATCAAATCGGGTGACCTACTAAATGGTCACTGCACACCTGATGAAATGGTTGATAGCTTCAACAACAACTTAAGAGGAATTCTAGATAACATAGCTCCAATTAGAACGACGACAAGGACCAGAGCTAGGTATTCACCTTGGATGAATGACTCACTTAGAGCCTTAACACTAGAACTACCACGGAGGGGTCAATTGACCTTTTTACCTAAAAGCCCCACAAGAGGGTCATTTGACCCTTATTTGGACCCCCTGCGGACACTCCTTTTGTTATGGAAATGTGGCTGTTAGCAGCTCACAGCTGTCACTTGAGGCACAGAGTGTGTGTGTGTGTGTGTGTGTGTGGATCATTTCCAATGCCTGTTGAGTGCTGTATCTCTGCATCTTCGTTCCTTGGAGAGGAGCTTCTTTCACCACAAAATTCTTGAGGGAAATGAAGCAGTAGTCCACATGCACTGGTATTTATCCATCTAACAATTGCCAGGTTGCATTCACATGAGTCGTTATGGTCACATGGCATGGGAGATTCACACGTTACAGTTTTTCTCGATTGGTTTCTCGAAACTGAGATGACACGGATAAATCCCCAAACCAACTTGCAATTTCCCAAAACAGAATGGCATTTTTCATTGCTTTCATCAGATATCAAATGCTTTATACATGTCTCAAATGTTTAGTACATCTCTGCAGATGGATATGTACAAATACCCTTCAGTTGACACATTCAGCGTACATTTTCCAAATAAATTGACCTTGCTTATCTAAACGAATTAGACAATTCTCAGTCTAATGGTTGCCCTCTCCAAAACACGTCAGCATTATTTCATTGTGTAAGTCATCATATGCAAAGTGGTCTAAGCACATTTTTTCAAACGGCATTCTGTTTTGAACAATTGCTAGTTGCTTTGGCATTTGTCCATGTTGTCCATCTCTGTTTTGAGAAATGAGCCAAACCTGTGATATATGGGCATTACTGTCTGTATATGAATTTACAGTAAAGAAAGTTACTGATAAATGTCCTTGGTAAATTATCTGTGTTGTCAAACTTCAATGGTTTCACTCACTTTTTCATTTTTATACATAGTCGAAATCTGTTAGGTGAACGTAGATAAAACACCTAACCAGTTTGACTGGAGTGCTTACACAATGGCAAAGGGACAATGTATTTTGGGGGTACTGATGATATATGTGGGGAAGAAATTTATTTTTGACACATGGGTAAACTGTTTTTGGGGTGATATGAGCGAGTGATGAGGATCCATGTAGTTATGCTGAACCATCCAGTTTATTTTGACAGAAGGACTAAATGAATGCAAATGAGCCAAAGCAATTGAGAAGGATCTATGCCATTTTGATGGTACTGACTATTTATATGTGAGACGGTTTAGTGCTGATGCAAGAATGAGGTGTTTTGGGAGGTAAATGACATTTTGCTAGTTATCTGAACTGTTGTGCAGAAGTGTAAGAATGGTTGGCCAAATGACCCAATGGTTATAGGAATGTCATCTCAGTTTCAAGAAATGAGCCAAACCAATCGAGAAAAACTGTAATTCAACCATTATCTGGTTGCAGTCATATGATTCGTCATGATCACATGGGACACACGTTCATTGATGACTTATATGAAGAAAATGTGCTGACATGTTTTCAGGACAACCATTACACTGAGAATCAACTAATTGGGATAGATCAGCAAGGTACATTCATTTGAAAATTCTACTAAATGTAAGCTGATTGTGTTAACTGTAGGATACTTGTACATAGCCATTTGCAAGGATGTACTAAATGATTGAGACATGTACAAAAGCATTTGAAATTTGATGAAAGCAATGATAAATGCCATTCTGTTGTGAGGAACTGCAAATTAGTTTTGGGATTTGTCCATGTTTTGAGAATGACATCTCAGTTTCAAGAAAGAGCCAAACCAATTGAGAAAAACTGTAACACACTGTCCGCCAAACTGTGCTATCTGTCTTTGCTGCTGATATCTTCATGCAAGTTGCTATTTACCTGTGGTGATTTTGGAGGCTGACAGCCCTTGGGAAGAAGCTGTCTGTCCCTGTTTGTCTTGGCTGTTAGCACTGTAAGGTGTGACCCCCTCACCCCTCACCCCACACACGGCCCCTAACAGCCTCATTACCATAACAAAATGAGTGATTAGTGTATTAGGTAAAAGCCGCCGGTGTCCTGTCTATATGAGCGACCCGTCGAGATGTGATTCTCTTCGCTACTGAGCGTGCGCACGCATGCGCACACCCTCGCGGTGGTTTTCGCGGGTGATTGCCCATCGAATTGTGAGACCGCAAGTTACTGTACCATGTAGGATCCCCTGAGACTGTCAACTTAGCGTATGTCCTCCTGAGGTTACCACCAGTCATCCATAGTCTAGTTAGCCTATAGCCTGTCCACCGACTGTCATGGACTGAAAGTTACGATATATCCCCTGGGGGGAAAACGGGAAATTGCGTGGATCATCCAGCAGATCATTGGAAAATCTGCGAAATAGCGTGGCCTCCAACATTTGCTACTTTGTTGCCTAACCGTAATCGCTCACACACTCAGCCTCGAACATTGTAACATCGGTCAGAAAATACAATTTATGCAGAGGAGGCGTTCTCATTGCAAAATGGAAAAAATCGCCACCTCTGATTGAGCTGTCAAAAAAGAATTTGAATCGACTGCATTGTAAAATGCCTGAACATGGTAGGCCTATAAGAAATGCACTGGTGGGGATGTTATGAAAATATGATTCCGGTCATTAAAAGACAGACATCTGCCAAAACAAAGCCACAATACGCTAGGCCTATATGTTATCTGGGAATATCTAAACAGCGCTTGTTTATCCCCATAGCACATGAGTTCATGTGGCAATTTGCCTTGCGAGCCCACGTCGCATTGAAACCAAACCAACAGCAAATGACTGCATTAAACAACCCGTAGCCAGGCCCTGATCCCAAACACTTTCTCCAGTATTTGCGCAAACTCAACTCAGTCTCTTTCATATGGCACGTTTCTTAACTTGCTCAAACGAGAGGCTCCCTTTTTAAGTGGTCAGCAGCCGCACGTTCTTATTAAACTCCGCACGAACGATTACACACCCCTGTCCGTGAAATAAACAAAGTAATGGTTGTTAAAACAGTCCTACGTGGACCGATTGAAACGCCTTCCGCGCAAAATCAAGGTCGCTCATTTAGCCTAGATGAGGCATCGCAAATCGATAGAACACCACTATCGAATAGGGCGACCGGTCGCTCATCTCGACGAGGCAACACATCTCGACAGAACACCGGGTCAAATGACCCCTCTCTGGTACTTCTAGGTAGGCAGAAAAATCCTGGTAGTTCTAGTGTTAAAAAGAAAATGCAGAGTAACCGAGCGTCTTTGGAGGAAAACTAAATTAGAAGTCCATAGACAATCCCTTAGGGATGAGATCTCCTCCTACAATAATGCGGTACGCTCAGAGAGAAAAGCATATTTTTCCAAAATCATAACAGACAACCAGCATAATGCGAAAGTTCTTTTTTCCACTATTGACCACCTGCTTAATCCAACACACAGCAATAACAACCTAAATGCAGCATCACATGCCAAGTGCGAGGAATTTGCTAGATTTTTTAATAAAAAGATTGCCGACATTAGAGAAGGCATCCAAGGTGGAAACGCAGCAACCTCTGTCGCCCACTCAGGCGATACACCGAGGGGAGGGTTAAACCCCCTAGGAGACCTGAGAGCTTCCAAAAGTTTTGTCCAATTACAGAGGACGACCTCTGTAAAATAGTCAGGGAAAGTAAACACTCTACCTGCAGCCTTGACGCGATCCCCACACATCTGCTAAAAAACATACTTGGTTGCTTAGCAGCACCTTTACTGCAAATTGTTAACACCTCTATGCTTACAGGCATTTTTCCAAGCTCATTCAAAACAGCCATGGTAAAGCCACTCCTAAAAAAGACAAATTTAGATCAGAATTCTTTAAACAACTACAGACCTATATCAAACCTCCCCTTTATAAGCAAGGTACTAGAAAAAGTTGTATTTAAACAGCTTAATCAACATCTGGCTGGGAATGATATCTTGGAAAAATTCCAATCAGGCTTTAGAGCCAACCATAGCACCGAAACAGCACTAACCAAAATAATAAGTGATCTTAGGCTCAGCACTGCCGCAAACAAAGTTTCAGCACTTATCCTCCTCGACCTCAGTGCCGCCTTTGACACGATAGACCACAACATACTAATTGACCGCCTTGAATCTTGGGTAGGCTTGTCCGGTCACGTCTTAGAGTGGTTCAAAACATATATTACAGGAAGGCAGTTTTTTGTCACCATCGGAGAACACGTCTCCAACAAGTATGATGTGCCTTTTGGAGTTGCTCAGGGTAGTTGCTTGGGCCCTCTCCTCTTCTCTCTCTATATGTTGCCCCTGGGCTCCATCATCAGAGAGCATAATGTTGATTTTCATAGCTATGCCGATGACACTCAACTATATATCTCTGTCGAGCCTAGCCAAACCACTGCCATTCATGCCTTGACTAAATGCATGTCTGCCATCACAGATTGGATGAACAGTAACTTCCTAAAATTAAATGAGGATAAAACTGAAGTGTTGCTCATTGGGCCTAAGGAAAAACGTGCAAAACTCCACTCAAGCCTAGGTGACCTAAGCATGCACATTAAAGATAAGGTTACTAGCCTAGGTGTGGTCATAGACTCGGATTTGAGCTTTGAGCCTCACATCAACAAGATAACAAAATCTGCTTTTTTCCATCTTAGAAATGTCAACAAAGTGCGCGGCTTGGCCCCCCGACAAGACGCTGAGAAACTTATTCATGCCTTTGTCACCAGTAGGATAGACTACTGCAATGCTCTCTTCTCTGGTCTTCCAAAAAAATTAATTGACAAATTGCAACTCATTCAAAATTCTGCGGCAAGAATCCTAACAAGAACCAGAATGAGAGAGCACATCTCTCCTGTCTTGGCAGACCTGCACTGGTTACCTGTCTCACACAGAATCGACTTTAAGATTCTGCTCACAGTATTTAAAGCATTAAATGGACTTGCCCCTAGTTATATCTCAGACATGCTCTCTTTTTATGCCCCTGCTCGAGCTCTCAGGTCCACTGATGCCAAGCTGCTAAGGACCCCCACCCCCCCGCAGAAGAAGATCGGCGATGCCGCATTTGCCTGCTATGCGCCCAAGAGATGGAACGCCCTCCCCATCGAGATCCGATCAGCCACCTCCGTCGACTCCTTCAAGAAGCAGCTGAAGACCCACCTCTTCATCCTTGCCAACTCCTAGCTGCCAAGGCGTCATAGTGTCCCAGCTGCCGCAGCGCCCTTACTACTCGCAACCAGCCCTGGCAGGGGGCTCCCCTAGGTGGCCGCTGGTCTCTGCCTGAGGTTTCTTCCTGACTATAGGGGGTCTTTTTTTTCTCAGACTTCACTGAGCTTTTTTTCCCCCTTACAAACTATGAATCAAGCGAAAGGGAGTTTTTCCTCACCCCTGATGCCACCAGGGGCCGCACCTGAGCGCCCAATCTTTGTGTGACTATCTATGACTTATGATATGCCCAGCCACTATGGACCTTACACATCTAAGAATCCTGGTCCTAACCTACGTTGACCTTATGACTCTACATTCTCTGTCTATCTCTTCTTCCTTCCTGCTTTTTCTGCCTCTCCTCTGTACCGCTCCTTTTAAATCTATCTCTAACAATGTTTTTTTTCCATTTGTTAAGCACTTTGAGTTACATGCCTTGTATGACACAGTGCTATACAAATACAATTATTATTATTATTATTATTATTATTGAGAAAATGGTTTGCGGTTATCCTTTGAAAGTGTGGGCATGAGTAAAATTTCAGAGTACGCTGTGCTATGTTACAATGATAGTGTGCAAGGTGGGCTTTTTACTGTATCTCTTGATGAGCCAATGATGAATATAGCATTGGTCAGTCTTTAAAAAAATATTTTGCACCAAGTAGCACAGCAAACAAGCAGCACTACAAGCTAGCTCTCAAAGCAATGCCTAATTTGCAGCAGGCACATTATATGCAACAATGCCACAAATTATGCCACATACAGCAAGCTTTCACAAAGAGGAAAGTGTGCAAGCATGTAAGCAAGCTTGTAAGCAAGCTTGTAGGCAAGCTTGTAGGCAAACAAGTGCTATGCTGTGCCATGCAGGCCAGCCAGCAGGCAGGCAAGCAACTGAAGTGTTGATAGTCCAGATTTATATACAGGTGCAAGAGTACCATGTGACCAGAGTCATCAGGCCCTTGGCAGGTGACGCCCGTAATTGAATAATGGCATAACAGCCCTACTCAGGTGAGGCCAGGCACTGATTAGCAGATTGGTTTAGATGGGGCTGCTTGTTGCAAGAGTATTACAAGTAAAATGAAATGTTTCAGCCATTCACACTTTCATCACTATCAAAATGCATGTGCTACTCACACTTTGATGCATCAAGCACTTTTTAAGTATTGTAGTTTCCTTAGAATTTTTTTCATCATGCTTGATAGTATCAGATAATCTTTAACCAGTCAGAATGACTTCAGTTCTTCAGGTGGTATTGAAGTTTGATGGTGATCACGGACAAGTGGAGGATGAATGGGTTTCAATGGTGCTGCCTAAAATAACTTGTTATTTTCTAGAGATGCACCGGATCCGGTTCCGGTTCCGGATCCGTCAGGATAATAGAGTTTTTCACAGGATCCGGGTCCGGCAGGATCTTAAGCAGTGGATCCGGTATCCGGCATGTTACCTAAAAATCAGGGTCTGGTGCATGTCTAGCCTAGGCTTTTCAGTCTTTCACAACCCCAATCACTGCATGGAGTGAAATCCCTTTGGAAGCGGCTATTGCAGGCAGTGTGGCAATAAGCCAATGAGTCTAAAAAATAGTTTGCGCCAACGTAATAAAAAGGGCCCACGTGTGCAAGTAGACTATATGTTTCAACCCTTTTGTAGGATCCGGTATCCGGTTCCGGATCCGGCAGGATCTTAAGCAGTGGATCTGGTATTCGGCAGGATCCTAAAAATCAGGATCCGGTGCATCTCTAGTTTTTTCCACAACGGCGAATACTGCTATTGTGCAGTACTTACTATTTATGCTCAATATGTGACTCAAAGTAATATTTTCACAGTAGTTGTCTGTTTTTTCGAAAAACAGTAGAATGCTGTTGCAGAATTGCCGTAAATTAACAGCTATTTGTTACAGTGAGTGCATCTATCTGTAGCCTAGCCTATTACAGTTAATTTGAAGTTTTTATGAATTATAGAAACATGCTTAGCCTACAGTTTGAATAAGGGCTCGACGGTGGGCAGAGAGAGGTGCCTGGGCGCGCATGCAGGTCTGTGACCCTCTCCATCGACGGAGAGAGTGATGGTCAAACAACTTTTTAAGCAACGGTAGAAAATGCTAGCTCAGCTTAGCGTAAATGCTAACAAATTATGAACCTGTTAATTTTATGATGGAGATCAACATATCCGTGTATAAAGTCAGTATTCGACTTGAACAGGGCAAGTTACATATTTATGTTGGGGGAGAGATAGGAGACCTGAAAATAGTGTGGCACGACCGGTGACCTCGGCCTCGTCATGGTGAAGTTTGGGAACGCCTGATCTATAGCATATGCCTTCATGGCATTAGGGCCTACTATGTGTTAACAGTAGTACATGTATCAGGTTGGGTGTGTTGCCTAATATGACCCCTAAGCTCTGTCTTGGAAAAAAATATGCCCCCCTGACCAATTTCACTCCAGCATTGCTGGAATATGACTGGAATATAACACAATTATGACTTTTTCTGAAATACTTGCGACTATTATTCTTTTTGCCTTTGTAATTATTGTTATCTTTTCATGACCCTCGGTGCTGGAACTGGGAATGGGGGCGATGCTGGTCTAAATTTTCAATTTTCGTGATCTAAAATAGGTCTGAAAAAGGTCTAAAATTTCATCTGGTCAAACCTGGGGACACCCTGCCAGAGCTCAAATCAAGTGCTCAAGTCACAAATGAGGACCAGATTCCAGCGTGACACTCTCTGCCAGCTCAGCTCAGCGCAGCTCTGTGTGTGTGTCTGGGCTAATGGGCTCTGATTGCCAGCATGTTGCCTCAGCCAGAACCCCTACATGACCTTCACTCCTCTCTGCTCCGTTCTCACCTGCCCAGGTGTGTAAGAGGGGTTCTGCTCTTCTCTTAATTACTGTACACAGCAAGAATAGCAAAGCTGAAAGTAGGAAAACATTACATTATTATTAAGATATTGGTGTGATTTATTATGTATTGTGTTTTTTCTCTCATTTTCCTTTGGTTGACTTGAAGCTTTTCTTTACCACACATAGGGTGAGATGTATAACAAAATGTGTGTAAGATGTGATAATGGCAATTGTTAAACAATATCAATTTGTTTCAAACTATAAGGTATTAATAGGGAAGTCGGCAAATATGTCTCCGTAGCCACAGAGCCTTGCAGGCTTGTGGCCTCTTACGCAGAGGGACCCCCGCGTAAGACAACTCTTTGTTAAAAAAAAAAAAAAAATTGCAATTACTTTACTGAGAAATTTAAGTAACAAAATTTAATCATTACTATTTTGTGCTAGTAAGGATATAACATGTGCTCTGCACGAAGGGGTTAGTGTTCTTGGAGCCAAGTGCATGTACAAAAGTAATATGCAGAGGTGGGAGGTGTGGCTTACCAATTCCGCACTTAAATTACATGAAAAAGCAACATAGATAGAAGCGCGTCACTGTAAAATGGTTGATAATGGTCCTTTGAGCTCATAGACCAATTCAGGGCAAGTATATCATGTTGACTTTTGTGTAATTTCCTTCTAGTTGTAGCGAGATTAAGGAGTCCTGTGTGTGGGAAGACTTGACTTAGAATGTTTTTATCCCTGTTTCCAACCATTTGGTCATTCACTTGCTTTGTTTAGTTATGGAGAAAAGGAAAAATGTTGTTTTTGTTTATCTGAGGGAGGAATGTTACATTTGAGTGGCATATCCTGCTGCATTTGCAGCTGACCGACAACTGATGGCCCAGACTGTGGAGGAGTTTTAGAATAAAACTTAAGTCTATTTCTGTGTTTCATTACTTGAGCCCAGGACTGTGTTGTGTTGACTCTTACGTCTTGTGATATATTGGACAGAGCTGGGGACTCTGCCATTGAAGGCCACTGTGCCAGGACAAAGTGTGCTCAAGCCTGTGTTCTTGATACCAGAAGCATCTCTAGGCCTGTGCTCTTCTATCCATAAGCGACATGTGTTTTTATGATTCGTCCCTACTGTAGACATACAGTATGCCATATTGCCCTTGGGACGCCATATTCCCTAACTGACATCATACATGTGTACATGTAACCTACTGACATGAGGAAGATGTTATAAAAAACATTGCCTCCATTTTGTCTATTGTCGATTGCCTGTCATTTCATCAGAGATAGTTAGTGAGACGCTGTGAGTCTCATTTTCATTTCCTTTTAACCTTTATTTTTCTTCCACTTTTACTTCTTTTATTTACTTCTTAATATTTTTTGTCATCTCACTTTTTCTAAAATGAATTGTATCATGATCGATCCTTTTAATTATGAAGTCAAGACTTATTTTATTTTTTGCAAGTGAGTCAGTTAAAACACAACGCATAGTATTCAGCCTTCAATTTTTATTGGAGAACAGATTTTTGGAAACTAAAATCTAACAGCAGAGGTGTCCAAAGTAAAAGTAAAAGTGAATTCATGGTGTAAGCACAACACTAGCACATGATATTACATAGCAGTTACAGCAGTTATCCCATCGTACCATATGAGGTGGATAGATGATGTTGTCACTGAAAAAAAACTAAAAACCTATAAAGAAACCCCTCCCCCACAACTTGATCCAACCAGTGCAGAATCAGGTACATCGGTCTGTAGAGTGACTGTAGACCAGTTACTCAGTGCAGTTACTTCTATACTTTACTTGGTAGAATGGAAATGACTGTCCACATTCATAGCCGTTAACACCCTCTGGATCCTGAAACCACAACAACTCTCCCATTTACACCTTGATGGATGAGACAGTTTGTCACCTAACGAGGGGAGTGGTCTACAGCTCCCTAGTGGCCCAGGGATAAAGCTCCTGGCTACCTTCTCTAAGGTCAGAACTGCTGAAGATTTGGTTCAAAACAGGAATCTGCGAAAAATACTTCTGCTAGCTACAACTCTGCGCCTTTGACTACCAGTACCCGGATGAATGAGAATCTTCATAGATGCTCATCACAACTCACAATGAACATGGATGACATAAAGGAAGAGGACATCTATGACTTTCTACCAGAGCATTTGTCTGCAGACACGAAAGATAGTCGTACTTGGTTACCAGTTAACAAAGAAGAACCAGGTTTGTCACATGAATATGAAGGAGAGGAGAAGTCTCATGTCATGCAATTTAGTGGTGATGAGAACACTTCTACAATTCAGCCATCAACTCCATCACAACAAGGAATATCTTCGAAGATGATTAAAGTAGAAAACATTGATGATTTCCTCCCGGAGTATTTGTACAGAACAAAAGAGGAAGAGAATGATATTGACACACTGAACGTGAAAGAAGAAGCCCTGGACATGAAAAGGGAAACAGAAGAAGCCCTGGACATGAAAAGGGAAACAGAGTCTTCTCTAATGGAACAAAATGCAGACATGGCCCCAATAGGTAAGTTTCATAACTTAAAGTTACACGGTGTAATATTTTTAGTTTATTTCCATAATTCATGCTACCCATTCACTAATGTTACCTTTTTTTATGAATACTGACCACCACCATCAAATTTGAAGTTTTCATTATGACTGGAAAGATTGCACTTTTCATACATGAAAAAGGGGATCTTCTCTATGGTCCTCCATTTTTAGCTGCAAACATGACTGTACTTGGGCCATTGGATTTATTACTTTCATGGAAAGATCAAATTTGGCAATATGCAACCCAGTTTCAATGAGCAGAAGGTACCTTTTTAGACAATTAAAACTAAATAATAATACAAACTATAATGTCCTTAAAGGTGCACTGTGTAGCATGGTGGGTAGGTTGGTGGCCAGAGTGGGTATTGCAACTATGATGCTTATTGCAAAATGTGACTTTTTTATGAATATTTTCTGATATGACAAAGAAAAAGTACAGTAAACTTTGGAAAATTATATTTCTATACATTTTGTGATGAAATGAAGAAAAAAAAGCCTTTTCACTTAGATCCTCTTTGTGTTCTTTTATTTGTTCTCTTAATTAAAAAGCACAAACAGGAGTGCAGACACGGGGGAGGGGGGTTAAAGTGCCCGCACCAACTTTGATGTCGTATATCTCCTGAATGACTAAAGCTATGACTACGAAACTTTTTGACTTTTCCTAAAATGAAGTTGGCTACAATGTGATGCCAGAAGATTAGGTTTATAATTTTAGTTGTTGCCATGGTAACGTTTTTCTGACAGGTAAGCTTGGGCAACAATCACTGATCTAAGTCTCATCATCATCATCACTTTTCATATTTTTTACATTTTCATTAGCATCAGACACCCTTGTGAACATTTGAAGTGGTCTGATGCACATAATAACCAAAATTGATGTGCATTACCTAAGTTAGAAGGAAAATACATTATGGTGACATTTTGGGCAATAAAATCAGGAAATGACATCATAATATCCAATAATGACACCAAACTGATGTCTGACAAAGATCACCCCCTCCAAGCTTGGTGGTCATACGCCATTATGTTCCTAAGTTATGGGGGGGGGGGGGGGGGGCAGGTCAAAAGAGCCCAAACGTCTCAGGAATGCCAAAAAAGCCCGGTCTGGCGGACAATGGTGAAAGGTGAACATTTCCAGGTCATAATGAATTCTTAAAACTTGATTGTGTGGTAAGTCTTCGCAAAAAAGGTACCATTTGTGCCTACAAATGAGAATTAAACTCTGAAAAATAAACAAACAACCAAGTCATGTATCATATTCCTTTTAACATTATCCTCAATCATACATCCATGTGACTGATTTTAGAATTTATTGGGCCTTCCTAGTTCCACGCTGCTAAGGTTGTATACTCAGGATTATTTTTTGTGTAAATGTTCTAGGTCTATTGAATTGGGGAGTGTGTGTGTGGGTGTGTGTGTGAGTGTGTGTGTGTGTGTGGGGGGGGGGGGGGTTGAAAGAGTGTGTAGGTTGATTGATATAATTGTGTGTATATGTGCATGTTTGAATGTAGGCTACATGTTAAGTGTGTTTTTTGTGTTTGTCTAATGTGTTGATATGTGTTCTGTGTAAACGCTTAGACACTCTGTGCCCATAACAAATTTCTCTCTAGAAGAGACAATAAAGGCTCATCCTATCCTATCCTAAAGTATGCCTCGGACAGGAAATGTAAGTTTCTGAGAGAATGAACCAAAAATATCTCCACATTGATGACATTCAAAATGCTCTAGGCCGGAAACAGCTGTTGATCCAAATTATGTCCTCTGACTTTTTCCTCCACTTTTTTAACTTTAATATTTAGTATATTACGAATGCCTCATGTGCACCTCATTATATTACTTTTTAAAATATTGAGCTGAATATGTCAGTGCATAGGTTGCAAATGGTTGGAAACATTATGAAAACATTTGAAGGAATGTACATTAGACTACACTTAACAATTTACAATGTCTGAACATTATGTATTCTGCAATCCATCAGTTGTGAATGAACCAAAAACATCCTAAGCCCGAAACAGCTGTTGCTCCAAATTATGTCCTCTTACCTTTTCGCCCACTTTTTTCTACTTTAAAATTTATTATATTACAAATACCTCATGTGCATCTCGTCATATTACTTTTTAAAATATTGAGCTTAATATATCAGTGCATAAGTTGCAAATGGTTGGAAACATTAGCAAGGCATTTGGTGGAATATCCATTAGACTACACTTTAAGGATAAGTTCAGTCAATATGCAGTTGTGATGCTCACACTAGGACTGGAATTCTCAATACCTGAGGTTTTTTTTTTTTTAAAATTCACCCATTTCCGAGATCCTGGTCATTGTAATGGGGCTAGCATTTTGTTTACATTTCTTCTTTTTTTTCATGTATTCCCAAAAACATCCAAAAGGTTACATAACAACAGCAGACAACTAGCAAACAACAGTACTTTTTGGGAAATATTTGGAGTAGGTCCACTATTATTTTTGTTAAATGTAAACAAACGCCCCCATTAGAATAGCTCATGTCTCTGAAAGGGCTGAGCCGAAAAATGTGGCATCACCGGGTACTGACAAGTCAACAATAGCGCGAGCCATAGAACAGCATATTAAAATTGAATGAAATGGTCCTTTAACAATTTACCATCTCTCAAAATGATGTATTCTGCAATTCATCAGTTGTGAAGTCAAAACTCATTTATTTGTTTTTCTTCTTTTTTTCTCTTCTCAGACGAACACCAGGCAGCTCATAATAACACAGATCAACATCAGTGTGCCACATGTGGGAAAGGATTTAAACATAAAAGTGCCCTAAATATCCATAAGAGAATCCATAGTGGAGAAAGGCCTTATCAGTGCACTACATGTGGTAAAGGATTTAAATGGAAAAATGCGCGTAATATCCATATGAGAATCCACACTGGAGAAAGGCCTTACCAGTGCACTATATGTGGGAAAGAATTTAAACTGAAAAATGACCTAAATACCCATACGAGAATCCACACTGGAGAAAGACCATATGAGTGTACCACATGTGGGAAAGGATTTACACGAAAGAGTGATCTTATCAGGCACCAGCGAATCCATACTGGGGAAAAGCCTCACCAGTGTATTACATGTGAAAAATGCTTTACAGAGAAAAGTGCCCTCATCCAGCATCAGAAAACTCATACTAGGGAATGGTCTTACCAGTGTGCTACATGTGGAAAAGGCTTTTTTCATAAAAGTGCCCTCTTCACCCATCAGAGATGCCATACTGGAGAAAAGCCTTACCAGTGTACCACATGTGGGAAAGGATTTACAAAAAAGAGTAATCTCCTCAGGCACCAGCAAAGCCATTCCGGGGAAAAGCCTCACCAGTGTAATAGATGTGAAAAATGCTTTACAGAGAAAAGTGCCCTCATCAAGCATCAGAAAACTCATACTAGGGAATGGTCTTACCAGTGTGCTACATGTGGAAAAGGCTTTTTTCATAAAAGTGCCCTCTTCACCCATCAGAGATGCCATACTGGAGAAAAGCCTTACCAGTGTACCACATGTGGGAAAGGATTTACAAAAAAGAGTAATCTCCTCAGGCACCAGCAAAGCCATTCCGGGGAAAAGCCTCACCAGTGTAATAGATGTGGAAAGTGCTTTACACAGAAAAGATCCCTCACCAAGCATCACCAAATTAATTCTGGGGTAAAGCCTTATGACTGTGTTACATGTGGAAAAGAATTTGCACTGAAACATCACCTCTTGAAGCATCATTCAACCCATACTGGGGAAAGACCTTAACAGTGTACTACATGTGGAAAAGACTTTGAAGAAAAATGCGACCTCAAAAGGCATTAGAACATTCACATTGACTAAAAATGAACATCAGTGCACAAATCCTGTGACTCTGAAGAACAGTCACAGAGCATCTGGGTGTTTGACGAATAAGGGTGTAACACAATTGTTATTTTAAAAAAAACATTCCAATTCTTGGAAAAAATGGACGGAATTATATTGAACGAATTAACTGTTTGGAATGAATGAACTGTTTAGAGCTGTTAGTGGTCCGTGAGAGTTCCCACAATTTTTCCCATTTCCAAATGTATTTTGGTGTGACATCACATTTCTGTAATATACTACAATTGATAATATTTTGCACAAACATCTACCCATGCGCTTTCTACTATTGTTCTTTAACCCCCACCCCCAACACACACTACTACCCACCCCCACCTATGCATCGTACAGGAAGACAACTGCATGTTTTCACTGAATTACTTGCAATAATTGTGTGAAAGTGACAAATAAATTACCTGGTATCCGTGCTGGGTACATTAAAAAACAAGTACGGCTTGAGTAACAAATTGCATAACATTGCAGAAGCATGTCACACTGCAGGCAATGCAGCTCTGAGGACCAGATTCCAGCATGACACTCTCTGCCAGCTCAGTGCAGCTCTGAGGACCAGATTCCAGCGTGACACTCTCTGCCAGCTCAGCGCAGCTCTGAGGACCAGATTCCAGCGTGACACTCTCTGTCAGCTCACCTCAGTGCAGGTCTGTGTGTCTGTGTGGGCTAATGGGCTCTGATTGCCCAAGTGTTGCCTCAGCCAGAACCCTGACATGACCTTCGCTCCTCTCTGCTCCGTTCTCACCTGCCCAGGTGTGTCAGAGGGATTCTGCTCTTCTCTTAATTACTGTACACAGCAAGAATAGCAAAGCGGAAAGTATGATACATTATATTATTATGAAGATATTGGTATGATTTATTATGTATTGTGTTTTTTTCTCTCCTTTTCCTTTGGTTGACTTGAGGTTTGTCTTTTTTTTACAACACATAGGGTGAGATGTATAAAATAATGTGTGTGAGATGTGATAATGGCAATTGTTAAACAATATCATTTTGTTTTAAACAATAATGTATTAATAGGGAGGTCGGCATACATCATATCTCCGTAGCTACAGAGCCTTGCAGGCTTAGGGCTTCTTACGCAGAGGGCCTCCCGGCCTGTTCACTCTTTGTTAAAAAATTAAAATAAAAATTGCAATTATATTACTGAAAAATGTAAGTAACAAGACTTAGTCATTATTATTTTGTGCTTGTAACTGTAAGGATAAAACATATGCTCTGCACAAGGGGGTTAGTGCTCCTTGAGCCAAGTTCATGTACAAAAGTAATACTCTTGGTGGGAGGTTCTGTGGGTTACCAATTCCGCAATTAAATTACATGAAAAAGCAAAAAAGATACATGCACATCACTGTAAAATAGTTGATAATGGTCCTTTGAGCTCATAAACCAATTCAAGGCAAGTATATATCATGTTGACTTATACATAATTTCCTTCTAGTTGTAGCGAGATTAAGGAGTCCAGTATGCGGGAAAACTTGACTTTGAATTTTTTTTATCCCTGTTTCCAACCATTTGGTCATTCACTTGCTTTGCTTAGTTTGGAGAAAAGGAAACATGTTGTTTTTGTTTATCTGAGGGAGGAATGTTACATTTGAGTGGTATATCCTGCTGCATTTGCAGCTGACCAACCACTGATGGCCCAGACTGTGGAGGAGTTTTAGAATACAACTTAAAGCAGGGCATACACTGTGCGATATTTTCACTCGTGGGCAGGGCTCTAAATTAACGCACGCCAACACGCCAAATGCGGATGAAAATCCATTTTGGCTAATAGAAAAAATCATCCACTAGCCAAATTGGCCGGTAGAGTCTAGCGCGCGCCCGAACGTCAAACAGCTGCCAGCACAGATCTGTGGCTGACTGCCGTCCGATGAACGTAAAACGGCGCCTACATTACCCATGCACATTAGGCCTACCGTCATGATGTAGCCCCAAGGAGGTCTCATTGTGTAGCTCACACCCATTGGCTGGCCGTTAATCACAATAACGCAGCTTCACATTCATTGGCTGCGTGTTAGATGCCCGCGCTGGAACTACTGTTGATCAAACAGGGCCGGTTCTGGCTTATTTGGTGCCCTAGGCGAGTTTGAGTTCTGGCGCCCCCCCCCCCCCCCCCCCCTTACCTTTGAAAGAAAAAAAAATCTTTCTTATACCTCACAGAACACAAGACTAATATCCTTAGTAAGCTTAACTAAATAGCATCAAGAACAATAACCGTTTTTCATCAAATGGATTTGTGGTTCTTTTTGACAGGCGACCAACACATCAGATTGAGTCGCATGAAAGTAGCTTCACTGTGTGGTGTGTTGGATGTGATGGTGGTGGGGCCCCCAACCCCAGATGAGAGGGAGGTTATCAATGTGTTTGAATTGTAACGTGAAATTGAAATGCCAGGAGAGTGATACAACATTTGCATGTAAAATGCATGTGTAGACAATAAGCCTACCAAGGAGGTCTGCATTGATCTACACTATCTACAGCATCACAAAGCATGGCAGCATAACAATTTTAATAAGCTACACATTTGTGCTGTCTTCCAAACCAATTTCATTTCTGGACTGGAAATAGTGGTGCATTTGTGAGTAGGAGAATGAGAAGGGGGCCATCTATGTGTTTGGAGGGACAGGGTGAGAGAAAGGGAGAAGAGCTGTCACGCTATTGAATTTCATAATATACAAAATATAGTAAATAGCCTCACTTGTCTGCTGTGCATGGTTCTGTTACATGATTAATGTAGGCTATGTCATTCTGGACTGGAAATTAATGTTTTTTTAAGCTTACAACAAGCAGGTAATTCATGTGGATGGAAGGAGATATGGCAGCTAAAATTGTTTTAAACATTGCACCAGTCTTACTTTACATTGCTTGTCAACCTAAGCAAGTAGGCTATTATGATATCAGGTGGGTGTTAGTGAGTAGTGAGTAGGCTACTAACAGCTACTTTACTGGATTTCATTGCTTGGCATACTTGGCTAATGTTAGCATGCTAACTAGCGATTTCTCTGATCAAAAACAAAGCTCTTTTTCTCTCTAATTCCAAATAGTAACCTCATAACTATTAGGCTTTCCATAATCACAAACGGTTGCTGATTAAATCACATCGTTCCAAAACACCCTCTGAAACTCCTGCATCATGCAATGAGTGGTTTAATGAGAACATAATAATCTCCATCCAGCAGAGCAGCACTACTGTTTGCGCTTGCCCCCTCTGTCTCTCGAGTGAGTCTCCAAATTCAAAATAGACCGCACGCTGTCACTCGTCCCGCCCCCTTTCTCAGAACTGTCTGTTTATTGGTTCACAGACTTCCCAGAGACAGTTGGAAGAGATATTACTATTGGCTGAGGGGCGCTTTGCCGTGAGGAGCGCTTTCGCCACTCTTTGTTGATTGCGACTTCATAAAAAAAACTTCATATCGCAAAATTACGCATAGGAGAGCGCCATTTCGGCGCTCCTTCTTCACATGGCGCTCTAGGCGACCGCCTAGCCGGCCTATGCTAAAAACCGGCCCTGTGATCAAATATGTTCAATAAGAGGACTAGTGTGGATTACTTCGGTTTTGTAGGTTTTGGACGGGTGAAAAAGAATGTGGCAGTGGTTAGAGCAAGGTTATGTGTCGGTGAATGCAACTTGCAACTGTAGTGACGCTGAAATGGAGTGGTGGTGGTGGAGCGAAAACGGCATGAGTGGAGGAGCATGACAGCTGTCTGTCAAAACCGTGTAGCCCTGCTGTCAGAAGTCGTCTGATATTTGCGAGGTCCTCGCAACTACCTACGATGGAGTTGTCGTTTCCTAATAATGCCCACGCCATCGGAAAGACCATGCACGAGTTTGACATGGATGAACGAGTAAGTGAAAAAAAATGGTAACAAAAAACTAGCGACGCTATGAAAGTAGCAAAGTAAAAGCTGCGGTCTCCGTGATGTTATTGGATGTCTACTAGTTTAGACATAGCGTAGCCTAATTATTGTCATTCCAAGCGCAGAGTGAAGCAAGTAGCCTATAATCCTGCAGGAACCTAAAGGTGTGAAGCAGCAGCAGCAGCATAAAGAAACACACAATGCAGACATCATACACATCGCACTGAGTTGGCTGTGTGTGTGTGTGTGTGTGTGTGTGTGTGTGTCCTCCTCTTCTCCTCCCCACCCCTCTTCTGTGCATTGTCCATGGCATTTGGCCTACTCTACTGTGTGTGAAGTTTAAGTTATAGGCCTACTGGGATATGAGGTTTTGTAGTGTTCGGTTGTGTGTGTTTGGCTAGTGTAGGCCTATGTTGAAAGTCTGGTATGTGTGCAACATGTGTGTTGAAGGCATGCTGTTTTTGTGTGAGGTGTAGGTCTATACTGCATGCAAGGTTTGGGTGATGGTGTAATAGGCTAGTGTTTGGCTGTCTGTACAGTATATGGTCCAGCGTAGGTCTGGTATGTGAGAGGCATGTGTGATGCAATTCACTGTTTTCAGAGGAAATTGAATAAAAAATAATGAAAATGCAGGTAATAAAAATAATTACTAAATAATTATAGAATAAACTGAACAGTGAAATATGTTGAGTATAATGTTTATATTGTTTATCTGTGTTGACGATATAGTTTAATGGAATAATTAAAAGCAACATAACGCATGGTTTATTTTTGTGAGATGAAAAAAATGGCTAGTTGACCTTCCATCTGGGTAGTAAGAAAAAATGTCTACTAGCCAAATTGGCTGGTGGTAGAAAAAGTTAATTTAGAGCCCTGCTCGTGGGTCTTAAGCTTCTGCTCACACTGCACGATGGAATTTCACTTTTTAAAAGTTCACGACGCACGTCCTCACACTACACGAGTCGACAGTCAGATGCGAGTGAAATGCTTCCACGGTACGACGCGACAGGCATGTTTCCCCGGTAGGCAGAGGAGGGAACATGCGCACCTGAGGTGGAGATGAGGTCGCGCTCAACAGCGAATCGCACGACCCTTTTAATTTGTGCATGTGAAGTGTCAAATTGGGTCGTAGCACTGCTTTAACTGTGCGATGTATGCATGCGCCAAGACCAGAATTTCTCACGAGACTCACGAGTGACCTGCGATTGAGCAAGAAATTGGCTCGACTCTCAAAAAGTCGTGCGAGTGCCAAATCAGGGCAAAATCGGGGCATAAGTCGCACAGTGTAAGCCCAGCTTTAGCCTATTTCTATGTTTCATTACTTGAGCCCAGGACTGTGTTATGTTTACTCTTATGTCTTGTGATATATTGGACAGAGCTGGGGACTCTGCCATTGAAGGCCACTGTGCCAGGACACAGTGTGCTCAAGCCTGTGTTCTTGATACCAGAAGCATCTCTAGACCTGTGTTCTTCTATCCATAAGCGACATGTGTTTTTATGATTCGTCACTACTGTAGACATACAGTATGCCATATTCCCCTTGGGATGCCATATTCCCTAACTGACATCATACATGTGTACGTGTAACCTACTGACATGAGGAAGATGGTATAAAAAACATTGCCACCATTTTGTCAATTGTCGATTGCCTGTCATTTCACCTAAGATAGTGAAATGCTGTGAGACTTTGAGTGCATCTTAATATGGGACCTTGCCTCCTCCACTTCCCTCCTCCACTCGCTTCTCGTCATGATGACATCACTGACAACAGCATTATATTTCAATATCTTGCAAAAGCTCAATTGTAGAGTCTTTTTCTCGTTTGCAATTGTTATGGTGAATGAAAAACAGTCCCTCAAAAGTTGTTGTGGCTAGGCTTACAGCTGGGAAACTTTATCGTTTTCTCCACGGAGGAGGGGCCAGGAGGCGGGGCGAGGAGACAAGCGCAAGTGGAGGAGGCAAGGTCACATATTGGGATGCACCCTTAGTCTCATTTTCATTTCCTTTTAACCTTTATTTTTCTTCCACTTTTACTTCTTTTATTTACTTCTTATTGTTTTTTGTAATCTCATTTTTTGTAAAATGAATTGTATCCTGATCGATCCTTTTAATTATGAAATGAAGACTTATTTTATTTTTTTGCAAGTGAGTCAGTTAAAACACAACGCATAGTATTCAGCCTTCAATTTTTATTGGAGAACAGATTTTTGGAAACATCCAAAATCTAACAGCAGAGGTGTCCAAAGTAAAAGTGAATTCATGGTGTAAGCACAACACTAGCACATGATATTACATAGCAGTTACAGCAGTTATCCCATCGTACCATATGAGGTGGATAGATGATGTTGTCACTGAAAAAAAACTAAAAACCTATAAAGAAACCCCTCCCCCACAACTTGATCCAACCAGTGCAGAATCAGGTACATCGGTCTGTAGAGTGACTGTAGACCAGTTACTCAGTGCGGTTACTTCTATACTTTTACTTTGGCCATCTCTGGTAATTCAGCATCACAGATTGTGGGAGTCTGTGAGAAACTGTGAACATTTTTAGAAGTATGAAAGGACCTTAGTGAAAGTTTGTCATAAAGTAAAGTCATACAGTAAAGAGAATCCATATAACCTGTGGAAAGGACTGATCACACTACAGCCACTACAGCAGTCTAAAAGTTACAATACACTCAGACTAGGGGTCCGTTCGAAACAGGGAAGGCAGCTGTCCTTCCAGTGAGCTAACTGGACATCGAGTCATGAAGTGTGGATCGAAACGAAAAATTGCTTTATTTCCTCCCTCGGCAGTTGACTGCATTTGTGGGCGTAACGGGGATATTTGAGGTCAGCATCAGATGCTGACTTCGCTGCCTTGGTACCCAACATGCTGTGCGCCACCTCCCTCTGAACTGGAAACCTACAAAACAAACATGGCTACTACCCAAGCTACTACCTTATCATACTCTTTATTCTGACACTTATGTATGTAGATATTGAAAATCGAATGGATAAATCAACATTGTAGTATCTAAATATGCTGTCGCTAGATCTATTTATAGCCTATTTTACGATTCCGCCGTTTGACGATCATTCACCGTTCAAATAGCATGCGTAAGCTAAGCGCTAAAGTGATGAATGTAACTCCCACCATAGAATCAAATTCGCAAGGCAGCGCACTTTTTAGTGCCGTTCGTAATGGCTGCCTCATCAGCTAACTTCACCTATCTGATCAGTGACCTGTTTATGTAGGAGGAGAGTCATCGAGTCACTACTTCCCGTTTCGAATTGAGCTGTGGGAGTTTGTGAGAAACTGCGAACATTTTAGATGTATGAAAGGACATTTGTGAAAGTTTGTTCATACAGTAAAGAGAATCCATATAACCTGTGGAAAGGACTGATCACACTACAGCCACTACAGCAGTCTAAAAGTTACAATACACTCAGACTGGATAGCAGGGCACCCTTGGTAGAATTCAAATGACTTTTCACATTCATAGCCGTTAACACCCTTTGGATCCTGAAACCACAACAACTCTCCCATTTACACATTGATGGGTGAGACAGTTTGTCACCTAATGAGGGGAGTGGTCTACAGCTCCACCTCTACTAGTGGCCCAGGGATAAAGCTTCTACATTCCATCAGGTCAGAACTGCAGAAGACTTGGCTAAAACAAAACAGCAATTGGTACCATCAGGTCAGTACTGCTGAAGATTTGGTTAAAAGGGGGAATCTGCAAAAAGTACTTCTGCTGGCTAGAACTCTGACCCTTTGACTACCAGAACCCGGATGAATGAGAATCTTCATAGATGCTCATCACAACTCACAATGAACATGGATGACATAAAAGAAGAGGACATCTATGATTTTCTACCAGAGCATTTGTGTGCAGACACGAAAGATAATCATACTTGGACACCAGTTTGCAAAGAAGAACCACTTTTGTCACATGAATATGAAGGGGGGGAGAAGTCTCAAGTCTTGCAATTTGGTGGTGATGAGAGCACTTCTACAATTCAGGCATCAACTCCATCACAACAAGGAATATCTTTGAAGATGATTAAAGAAGAAAACATTGATGATTTCCTCCCGGAGTATTTGTACAGAACAAAAGAGGAAGAGAATGATACTGACACACTGAACATGAAAGAAGAAGCCCTGGACATGAAAAGGGAAACAGAAGAAGCCCTGGACATGAAAAGGGAAACAGAGTCTTCTCTAATGGACCAAAATGCAGACATGGCCCCAATAGGTAAGTTTCATAACTTAAAAACTAGAACATCCTTAAAAGGTGCACTGTGTATGATGGTGGCCAGAGTGAGTATTGCAACTATGATGCTTATTGCAAAATTTGATCTTTTTATGAATATTTTCTGATATGACCAAAGTACAGTACGTGTTGAAGCTATAAATGTATATTTCTGTAAATTCTATGATAAAATTAACAGAAAAGGCCTGCCCACTTAGATCCTCTTTGTGTTCTTTTATTCGTTCCCTTTAAGAGCACAAAGAGGATTTAAGTGCAGACATTTTTCTTTCATTCATATCAGTTTGTTTATTATTCTATGTTTGACAACTTTCAATCAAAGGTGCGGTGTAATGGTTAAGCTGGCTCAATGGATTATTTTTAGAAATTCATAATGGCAGACAATGGAGAAAATCCTCCTCGTCATGTATGAAAAGCCAAAATGTCCAGGTCATAACGAATACTTACAACTTGATTGTCTGGTAAGTCTGTATCTGTGAAAAGATAACATTTGTGAATGGGCAGCATGAATTCTGGAAGGAAAATAAAATATTACACAGTGCACCTTTAAATATCAAGCTGTGAAATTGGGAAAACTGGCTAGAAAATTGGCTAGAATTAAGAATTAAACACTGAAAAACAAACAGATAACCACGTCATGTATCATAATCCTTTTAACATTAACCTCAACAATACATTGATTTGATCATTTATTTGGCTGCAACACATTTAAATCAACAAAGTATGCCTCGGACAGGAAATGTACGCTTCTGGGAGAATGACCCAAAAAACTTCCAGTTTGAAGACATTACATTAGATTAGATTAGATTAGATTACTTTATTGGTACCCAAGGGTAGATTTGATTTGCAGTAAAGTGAGCTTCGCTCATTCAAAACATTCAGGACATAGGACACATATAACATATAAGCAACCCACAATGAACATATGGATAACACCAAAAGTGACCTAGTGCATCCTATCAAAGAGACATGGTGTAACATAAAGTGACAGGGGTACTAAATAAGAATAGATTGTTAAATATATGATAAAAAGGAGTATACAATACATGATGAGAAGTAACTAGCTTGATAAATGCCAAGTAAAATAAGACTCTTGTCTAAGGAATAAAAAAAACAGTAAAAACAGTGACAAAACAGTTCAAGCAATAAATAACATGATCATATAGGCCTACAGAGAATCATAGCCTGTGTTTGGACGCTATATTATTAATTTCTCTAATTGCAGAGGGGACAAAGCTTCCTCTGAAATGCTTTGTTCGACAGGCAGGCAGGCAGGCTATATCTGTGGCCAGAGGGCAGAAGCTGGAACTCTTTATATAGTGGATGGGAGCCATCTTGTAAGATGGACTCAGCTATCCTCTGCAGCTGTCTATTGTAGATGGATTCAGGGTTAACCCTATCGCGCCGGATGCATCATATATGTCTCATCAAATTCAAAGCCCTCTCCACGCTGACACAAAAAAAAATCGATCTGAAAAACATCCAGCGTGTCATTTCCAAACGTCCTGCAGTACGCGGAAACCGCCACAAGAGAGCAGCGGTCGACAACAAGTTGACCACAGCTCGGCGAAAAACAGGAAAATGGGGTAGAAGCGGTTTCCCTGACCGACGCTGAGATTTCGTCAAATTGCATAAGGTTTGTGTACAAATTTCCGAAATATAACTCTACATCCTTTAATTTGAACACTTGCTTTGTGCAATTAAGCAAGGAAGAGTTTATATTTTTACACCGTGTTGCAGAGAGATCGTGCTAAAACTGATGAGACATATAAGCACCATCCGGCGGTGGCAGGAAGTCAGCCATCAATGCATTTGCTCCATAGGGAAACTTACAAAGCATACCACGACGATCGTTTAACAAAACACACAAGTTTGTTTTACTTCAAGACAAAGATATTGCCTTAAGAAACACGTTTTACTTGCAATTTTGAAAATGTAATGCAAAATGTTGAAATTATGATCTCGTAAAAAATGCATTGAAGTGAATGGAGAAATGGTCCAATTGTAGTAATGGACCCATATATTCAAATTACACATCAAAAATGAATAATGATCTATATTACACTCATAAATAGGTTGTTGAGCATTCGATCAGCTATGTTTTTACATAGATTTAAAAAAAATACCTAACCAGGCTGTGGGAAATGTAAAATATGGTCCTGCTAAAACAAGGATAGGCTTAAAAAAATGGCAGGATCTCACTAAATATTTAAAGATAATCCTCAAATTAAATTGTCTGACAACTTTTTTAAATAAAAAAAAAGTTGTAAATGCATTAAAAGTCATTTTTCAATGGTCATGAAATTGGAATTTTCATTCATTAAAAGCCTGATGCATCATATATGATGCATTAAATATCTCAGTGACCTTAACAAAATTTTGAATTTTTTTTTTTACATTTCTTATATGGGACCAATATTGATGCAAATTCCAAAAAATTAGAATTTTCTCTCATTGCTTTCATGGTTCAGGTTTCACAGGGTTAAGTTGTGGCTATCCAATAAGCCTGCTGGACCACTTAACTATTTGGTAAAGGGAGTTTCTATTTTTCAGGGACAAATTGTTAAACCAACACACCAGGCAGAAAGATAAAATGGATTCAATAAAAGTGCGATAAAAGAGAGTAAGTAATTTTCTGTCAATGTGGAAATAGGACAGTTTCCTTAGACAGTGAAGACGTTGGTTGGCCTTTTTAAAAACAGCTTCACAATTTGCATCAAAAGTGAGCTTATTGTCAATAATGGTTCTGTCACAGGGAATTTGTTCCGGGCAGGGAAAAAGTTCCGGGCGACGTAACAATCGCGTTCGAATCAGCTGTTCAACATCATTCCAACAGCGTTGCTAAGCTGGTCACTATAGCTCGTCAACTGGTCGCTAAGGCTCGAGATACGCGTGCTGTGTTACTGTTACGTCACCCAGAGCAACGCAATGTCGCATTTACACATTTTAAACAGCAGTTTTGAGTATTTGCAGCGTGTATTCATTGTAGTTTAACTTGAGACTGGACTATCCTTAAGCCCATCATCCAATTTTAGGACAACCATTAGCAGTCACGTTGACAGTGGATCTTAAACGCTAAGGAAATGCCCATTTGGCTATGTTATTTTGACAATGTTGCATAGCAGAATATGCAACAATCTACTGGAATGCAGTAAACAATCGTCCGTTTACTTGAATGAAGACCTCCAAAAATGATAATTCATTGACTTACCACTGGCAAAATATCCGCAGATGAATTTGGAAAATTAACTTGGCTTGAGAAACTGCACTAACTTAAGAAGCAGGAAAACAGTCAAACGAATTAAATTATCATGTAGTCAACAACTGCCCTGTGATGCAATGTGGTTCATTCATTGTTAAACTTTACTTGGCCGATCTGCAGGAAGAACTGCAAATCAATATTACTGAACCAAGAAAACCAGTGGGCTTAGTTTACTTACGACTAGAAATGAGACACTACCACCTAGTGGTCTGTCCACTGACGTGTATACACGGTCAAAACAATGACTGAAAAGATGTCTTACAAACCAGTAGGCCTATAGCCTATTGATTTGGAAACAGTCATTGGCCTTTTTCTACTTAATACAATAGATCTGAAATACACAAGCATTTATTCACCTTTTGCAGTTTTGAGCAGTAACCTAATGCATTACAAAAGCAATTTATTAGGCTACTGTAATGCAATCCTTTTTGCTGTAATGCAGTAATGTAAGGCACTACAGGGCAAAAAAAAACATTTACTTAGTTACAATGCTACTCAAGTTACAAATGCATTGCAATGACCTGGATTTTAGTGATATTCAGTGTGGTGCAGACA